>NW_015387995.1:27727-59219 GCF_001527695.2 Protobothrops mucrosquamatus | reverse complement strand
GAGAGAGAGAGAGAGAGAGAGAGAGAGAGAGAGAGAGAGAGAGAGAGAGAGAGAGAGAGAGGAGTTAGGCCTTCAGCCGGTTTTGAGAATGTCACCAATGCCTCCGCAGGCCTTTTGCCTGTCGTTTTTAAAAAGATGGGACCAACTTCGCTTTTAAAAATATTTTTTGCTTATTCAGTAGTAAGCCTTCCACAACACAGCCTTTCTTTCAAGGGCCCTTTGTTATCCCAAGTGAAATGTGTTAAACAGGTAGTCCTCAACTTACAACAGTTCAATTAGTGACCGTTCAGTTACAGCAGCACTGAAAAAAGTGACTTATGACCGTTTTTCACACTTACGACTGAGGCAGCATCTCCAGGGTCACGTGATCAAAATTCAGATGCTTGGCAACTGACTCATATTTACGACGGTTGCAGTGTCCCAGGGTCCTGTGATCCCCTTTTGTGACTGTCCGACAAGCAAAGTCCATGGGGAGGCCAGATTCACTTAACAACTGAGATACTAACTTAACAACTGCAGTGATTCACTTAACAGGAAAGGTCATAAAATGGGGCAAAATTAACTTAACAAATATTTCATTTAGCAACAGACATTTTGAGCTCAGTCGTGGTCCTATGTTGAGGACCACTGGTATGCTTGTAACAAGCCTTCCTCAAGAACCAATTTTTTCCCTGAAAGGAAAGTGTTATAGTTCCCACATCAGCCCACATCTGCTTCGGACAAACACCGAGCTCTTTTTCCTCCTTCTCCTCACAACCTCCTTCTGTCTTTTTTCTTAGGGCTTGAAAGAAAAAAAAAACATGGGTGCTCCAACACTGGAGGCTTTCAAGAAGATGTTGGACAGCCATTTGTCTCAAACGGTATAGGGCAGGGGTAGGCAGCCTTGGCTCTTTTATGACTTGTGGACTTCAACTCCCAGAGTTCCTGAGCCAGCCACGCTGAGGGGAAAGGGAGAGGTTTTCAAGCTGAGCCATGCTGGCTCAGGAATTCTGGGAGTTGAAGTCCACGAGTCATAAAAGAGCCAAGGTTGCCTACCCCTGGTATAGGGTCTCCTGCCTGAGGAGGGGGTTGGACTAGAAGACCTCCAAGCTCCCTTCCAATTCTGTTATTCTGTGATTCAACTGTTTTGTTCACACTTTACTGCAAAAAGCTGGATTCATATTTTTCCAACTAATATTTGAACTCAAATGACTTAATCCTTCGGTTTCCACAGTCCTCTGCATAGCATAGCATTCCTAAACATGGTTTGAGATAGAAAGATGGTTAAAAATGTTGGCAGTAAAAGAAATGATTTGTGTGGATTTTGTGTGCATTGTTTTTTTTTAAATTAGAACCCTTGCATGAACAAAATACTGTAGCACAATTGTATTTTTTGAGGGGAAAAAACCCAAATTATCGACAGCCCAGCACTGAAGATTTAAACATCTCCAAGTAAAAATTCCAAAGAACTTAGAAATGAAAGCAATGAAATTTCATTTTAATGTATGCCGATTAGCGTACATTCAAAGTGACAATAATGGACACTTTGGGGGTCTCCTGCTTGAGCAGGGGGCTGGACTAGAAGACCTCCATTCTATTCTATTCTATTCTATTCTATTCTATTCTATTCTAAAAGGATCTGCTTCCAAGAATAGATATGTGGCATCTCACTTCCCACTTTCCATAACTCAGATCAAAAAGCTACATTGATCAAAGTATATGTAAATTGATTTCAATTGCACTCTCCAGATTTTTGGCTCACACATTCACACTCTGAATTCCATCTCACCAAGTGAGACAACAGGATCCTGAAATAGATTCATGCAGCTGGCATGATTGCAGTTTTGTTAGATATGAAACAAAATCAAATAGTCCCAAGTAGAATAAAAAGCAACACCAGAAATAAAGTTGGCTTTCTATCATCTGGGACAGTCTTGTTTCCTTTTTGTGTGTGCATTTTACAGATGGAATATTGCATCTCTTTACCTGCAGTGCAAATTAAGTGAATCAGGAAAGAATCTGCTCCAGTAGAACAGAATATCTGTAGCTCAGCTTTTTATTCCTCTCTCTTGTGCTTCTCTTCAGCCTGATTGAAACTTAAGAAAACATTTGTCTGAGCTGACAACAGGGAAAAAAAGAGAATCAGGAGAGACTTGAAATGTAAGACATCCCTATTGCTTTATCTGTCTACCATAGTACCACTTTTCTCTGTTATATAAATTAAAGGTATAAATACACAAGGAAGCATAGCACAGATAAATCCCAATAGAATTGGGAAGCCGTTTATGGCAGTAGATCATATATTACCAAAATACAATGAAAACAATCGTCTCATGTGAAGCCAAAGGCCTAGTAGCAGAGTAGGAAGTGTCTGAATAATCCTCATGATTATTATTCCCGCCCAAAAATGGAATTGGCGATATGCTGCTTCTGGACAGTCACTTGTCTGAGATGGTATAGGTTCTCCTGCTTGAGTGTGGGGCTGGACTAGAAGACTCCAAGATCCCTTCCAGCTCTATTCTATTCTATTCTATTCATCCAAAAATGATGTAGCTGAAATAATTAGATTAACCGGTAGACCAATTTTCAAGAATTTAGCTGTCTTTTAAGCGCAATTAAGCCAGCGGCCATTTTAATTTTCTGAGGATGCTTCCATGGAAACTAATCAAGGAGAGAACCAACCTAGAACTAAGGAGAGACATTTCCTGACAGTGAGAACAATTAGCCAGTAAAATGGCTTGCCTCCAGAGATTGGACAGCCTTTTGTCTGAAATGGTTTAGGGTTTTCTGTTATTCTGGTATTCTGTTTTGTTTTGCCCTTGTTGACTTCCTAATCTTGCCTATAGCCTGCCATCTATCTATGTACTAGCCTGGTCCAAACTCCTTACCTTTTTATGACCACTAAAATTGGATTAGGTGTCAAAAAAAGGGAGAAATAATGATAATTATAATATTGGCAGAACTCTATAAAATTGAAGCCAAACTAATTAAGGGAAAAAGTGGAAAAGATATCATGCACAATCTCATGGACCCCTTCAGAAAGCATCCAAAGGATTTCCAAAAATCTCCAGTTTTGTTTCATTGTGTAGAAAGGTCACACCAAGGCTAAAACCCTGTGGTAGACTATCATTCCAACTAATGAGATCTTGTAACCTCAGGATGTGGTGACAGTTCTTTAAACACAAGTCAGCTGGCAGGTGACACCCTGAGATCCAATGCCATTCAGCTGACCTTTAATCTCGACGTGGGTTTACATCAGGGGTCTTCAAACTTGGCCCTTTTATGACTTGTGGACTTCAACTCCCAGAATTCCTCAGCCAGGGCTTCTGGGAGTTGAAGTCCACAAATCATAAAAGGGCCAAGTCTGGAGACCCCTGGTCTACATCAACCAAGGCAGCAACTGCTCTCTCCGGTTCAAGATGGAGCCCATCATTAGAAGTTATTTGGACAAAGATGACAACTTGATCGTGGGCTGCTGTGTTGGGTGCAGCAAATGAAATAGAAAAGTGGCATTGACTTCAACCGCAACAGATCAGGGCTCACTCAGACTATATCTGGCTTCAGATGTGATAAACTGATTGTTTTGGTAACCTTTCACTTATAGGTTCCCATTTATCATGCCTTTAAACTTTAAAAGTTTTTAAAAAGAGGGCCTCAAGGAATTTTGGCTGGTGCAGGGAAGCACTGCTCCTGTCCAGCTTTTATTTATGATGGCATCAAGAGGACTGAAGTTATGTCTCTCGCTCTCTCTTGCACTCTGGAAAAATCTTCATCCTCACTTCCCATTATTGCCTGTTCAGGAAATCCCTCTGCACCGAAGGTCAGAAACACATGTTTTCTTCTTCTTTCCTTTCCTATAATATTTCAAAATACTCATAATATAAACTTCCCTCTGCTAGAAACTTCATACTCTCAAAAAGTGCATTAATTTTGAGTGGAATTACGGTAAATTTGGAATGATCACTTACTGACTATCAATCAAGGTAGGAAATGTTCAGTCTTCAGGAACATCTCCCACGTTTCCTTTGAAATCTTATGATTTTTAAAAAATGTTTTTTTATCCCAATGATAGCCATTTTTTTCATGGCTATCATGGCTGCATACAAATTGACTTTAAACTGGCTTTATTCTGTTCCAGTCCTGGAACAATTACATTATTTATCACTTGCTATGTGAAACCTTTATATCCTATCAAATTCAGTATAATTTATAAACCATCTACACACCCTTTCCCTTCCCTTCCCTTCCCTTTCCTTCCCTTTCTTTCCTTTCCTTTCCTTTCATAATAATAATAATAATGATAAAGTTGGAAGGGACCTTGGAGGTCATCTACTCCAACCTCCTGCTCAGGCAGAAAACCCTATATCATTTCGGACAAATGGCTGTCCAGTTTCTTCTTAAAAACTTCCAGTGCTGGCGCATTCACCGCTTCTGGAAGCAGATTGTTCCACTGGTTAATTGTTCTAACTGTCAGGAAGTTTCTCCTCAGTTCTAGGTTGCTTCTCTCCTTCTTGGTTAGTTTCCACCCATTGCTTCTTGTCCGGCCTTCAGGTGCTTTGGAGAATAGCTTGACTCCCTCTTCTTTGTGGCAGCCCCTGAGATATTGGAACACTGCTATCATGTGCCCCCTCGTCCTTCTCTTCATTAAACTAGACATACCCAATTCCAGCAACCGTTCATGCAGTATGCTTAAAGATGCAAATAGCTAGTAATCCAAATAACTGACCTAATCATGGTTAATCCTCTCCCCCTCCCCCCACAATTCTGGCAAAATATAAAATAAATGTGCATGATAATATTAGTTGCTTGGATGGGGATTCTGTAAAGCTCAACTCTTAAAAGCATAGCCTGTTAAAGAAAGAAACCACCTCAGATTTAGCGCTGGGAAATATGTCCAACAAAATGGTATGGAAAATTTATCAGCACTGTGAAGACCACCAAATATGAAAAAGGTAAAGGAAATAAACAGACCACTGCCACCAACAGACTTTCCACCAGAAAGCCTGCAATAATAACTTTTCTTCCCTAGAAAGTAAAATATAGTTTAACATAAAGAAAGTCTGAGTTATTTAACCAAACCAAACCCACTATCATATATTATTCACATTGGAAACAGGGAGCTAACAATTACACAATTTACCCAGTAAGTGAAAAGCTACACTGAACAATATTGGTGATTAATGCTGTTCAGTTTCAGCTCCAAGTTTATTTCAGTCAAACACTGAACAAACAAATCTACAGGAGAAAACAGTGAATTCTTTAAAAGAAAAAGAGGCAGACTGGATATAAAGCACAAGCTAAAAAGATACCACAGAATGCTCTTATTGCTATTATCACCAGTATAAACAACCATTAATGCTATGTTTTACAGTGTACAGATGACAGCAATCCAACTGCATAGCTAGCTAACATCTGGCCGGCCTGCTTGGAAATGAGTCCACCGAGTTGAGTGGGGCTGACTTCCAGATCTCTGAATACAAGATTGCAGCTTAAATTACTTTCTCAGATTCCACCTGCCTGGAAAATCTGTAAAAAAAAAAACCAACAACATCAGCAACAAAGACCGTAAAATTTTTTTACCTCAGATTTGGATGTCTGGGAAAACCCTTTGCTGTTCTAAAGCACCAATCTTGGACCATTTCCAAAACAAACTCTGATAAAATCGTAGTCATCCTATGAAAACAGAAGCTTTCTCTCTAGAATTATAAACCATCCCAGAATATTTCCTCCTCTTCTGCACAAGATTCCTTTCCCTGCCTCCTCACTCCCTTGCTGCAAAATATGCTAAGAATGACATTGGCTCCAACCTCTCCATTACAAGAGCTGGTGAGAAGACAGAATCGCAAACAACAGGCTCAGAGCCTTGCTTAAAATCAGAACATACTTCCAAGCTCTTCCATCTGTCTCCAAGCAGAAGCTCATAGTCCAAAAGCCTGACTTTTCTGATCATTTTTTGATATCCCAGGATTGATAGTCAAAGACAAGGAAAGCCACATCCTTTCCTGACTGGCTGCGCTTTCTCTTTTAACAAACACACAGAAGCAGATGGTAAGGCCACACTTGGAATACTGCATCCAGTTTTGGTCACCACGATGTTAAAAAGATGTTGAGAGTCTAGAAAAAGTACAGAGAAGAACAACAAAGATGATTAGGGGACTGGAGGCTAAAACATATAAGGAAAGGTTGATGGAATTGGGTATGTCTAGTTTAATGAAGAGAAGGACGAGGGGGGACATGATAGCAGCCTTCCAGTATCTCAGGGGCTGCCCCAAAGAAGAGGGAGTCAAGCTATTCTCCAAAGCACCTGAAGGCAGGACAAGAAGCAACGGATGGAAACTAAGCAAGGAGAGAAGCAACCTAGAACTAAGGATAAACTTCCTGACAGTTAGAACACTTAACCAGTGGAACAACCTGCCTCCAGAAGCAGTGAATGCTCCAACACTGGAAGTTTTTAAGAAGAGACTGGACAGCCATTTGTCTGAAATGATATAGGGTTTCCTGCCTGAGCAGGGGGTTGGACTAGGTGGCCTCCAAGGTCCCTTCCAACTTTATTATTATTATTATTATTATTATTATTTCTTGGTTTCCTTTTTAAATGGGAAATCAATCTGAGTTAAATTGTGCTCTTTATTATTATTATCCTGCATGCATTTGGGGAAAGGCAAATATAAATAAACGAACACCGGCAACATATTATTTATTGCAAGCAATAAGTGTTCATTGAAAACTTTATTTATTATTAGCTGGCTGTTAGGTAAAGGGTTGACGCAACCATTCTTTACTTGGTGCTCTCCAGAGGTGTTGGATTAAATCCCATAATTCATAACCAGCATCTGGGAATCCTGAGATTTGTACTCCAGCATATCCATCAGGCACCAGTTTAAAGATCAGAGGGGTCTTCAGTAACTACATACTATATTCTGCTTGGCTATCATCAACATTTGTGCTGTTATTATACCTTGAAGTTCTGTTTGTATAAACACACAAGGAGCTTTGCAGTAATTTCAAAAATGTCAAGTAGAAAATTGCACTTAACAATAAATTGCACTTAAAATTAAAATAAAAGCCAATAGTATCAACATTACTGAACAATACTATGACTACTTTCTGCCTTTTTTCTAAATACTGGCCCTCCTCTAACAAAATAATTCTTCACTGTATTATATTTCACCAAATGTATTCTTGGAATATTTTCCGAGGGTTGGACATGCTGTCTTCTTCTCATACACACCTGTAATCCTATGCACATTTACCTGGGAATAAGTCAAACTGAATTTAATAGCATTTATCTCTGAGGGTATTGGAAAATAACTGCTTAGCAAGTCATCCAAGTGGACTTCCACATACAGATACATCTTGCTTAATAGGAAACATATTTTGTCCAAGTATTCAATATATATTCTCAATACTTTAATTATTCCCATACATACATTTGGTTTAAGATCCACTAATATACCGAGTCTCATGGCAACTGCTCTTTGCATCTTCTTTCTATTTCAGTCAAAAATGTGCATCTATTTAAGTGCGCTTCTCAGAAAGGGATTTCCACCCCAATCCCAGCTAGCTGAAGCCTTGCTAACTTGGCCTAGCTACTCCCAAGGAAACTATCTAGGTAATGCTCGAACATCTGGACAATGCAAAGAGGAATTAAGATTTCCCCAGGCCAACTTCTATTAGGCTGAGTTCACAGTAAAAATGCATGCAATTTGGCTGATAGCCTTAATATAAAACAAATCTCCCCTTGTAATGCATTAAATGGCATGAATATTTGCCAATAAAATCATTTCTCCACTCAGCATTCCTTCTGTCATGTCAAATGGAACGTATGCATTTAACTTAAAGAGGGACAGATCCACCTGTCTGAAAAGAGTCATTGGGGTGGACAGCAGCTTGTCACAATCTGCTTCAGGAATAACAACAACAACAACAACAACAATAATAATACAAAGACCTACAAATTGAAATAGAAAGACTGTGGCAAAGGCAAGCAAGGGTAGTACCAATAGTAATAGGCGCCTTGGGTGCAATCCCAAAACAACTGGAGCACCACTTGAACACCATTGGCATTGACAAATTCGCCATTAGTTAATTGCAAAAGGTGGCCTTACTAGGAACTGCTTTCATCCTGTGACGATATCTGTAATACCATCAAACATCTACATCTGCCTATCCCAGGTCCTTGGTAAAGACTCGATAGGTAGGCAAAAATGCCAAATCCAGTCTGAACATCTGGCTGACTGTGCGATGATCAATAATAATAATAATAATAATAATAATAATAATAATAATAATAATAATAATAATAATAATAATAATAATAATAATAATAATAATAATAATAATAATAAAGTTGGAAGGGACCTTGGAGGTCTTCTAGTCCAACCCCTTGCTCAGGCAGGAACCACTATACCATTTCAGACAAATGGCTGTCCAGTTTATTCTTAAAAACTTCCAGTGTTGGAGCATTCACAGCTTCTGGAGGCAGGTTATTCCACTGGTTAATTGTTCTAACTGTCAGAAAATTTCTCCTTAGTTCTAGGTTGCTTCTCTCTTTTTATCCATTGCTTCTTGTCCTACCTTCAGGCGCTTTGGAGAATAGCTTGACTCCCTCTTCTTTGTGGCACCCCCTGAGATATTGGAACACTGCTATCATGTCACCCCTCATCCTTCTCTTTATTAGACTAGACATACCCAATTCCAGCAACTGTTCCTTATATGTTTTAGCCTCCAGTGCCCTAATCATCTTTGTTGCTCTTCTCTGTACTCTTTCCACTGCTGGCTCATATTTAAGTGATTGTCCACTAGGACTCCCTCTCACAGTTGCTACTATTGAGCAAGGCACCACCTATACTATACTGTATCTGTGCATTGGTTTTTCTCGCCTAAATGTAGAACCTTACTTTTTTCACAATTGAATTTCATTGTGTTAGATAGCGCCCAATGTTCAAGTTTGTCAAGATCCTTCTGTATCTTAAGCCTATCTTCTGGAGTGTTGGCTATTCCTGCCAGCTTGGTGTCATCTGCAAATTTGATGAGTTCCCCATCTATCCCCTCATCCAAATCATTGAAGTTCCACAAAGATCAGAGATAGCTGCAGGACTTTTTCTGGTGGGATTTGTGGGGTTGATGAAAGACCCATTTGGGTTTCAATCATCTTACAGCCAGCCAATCCAATTGACCATGGACAACTATCATTTTCAAAACATTTGGGCCATCTTCAATGTTCATCTCTGTTTTTACAGAAATGAGCAAGCTCAAGACAGATAGCTCAATCACAAGGTATAAAACCCAACATTGGGTTGTAGACCACAAGGATAAGTTTGTGGAAAACAGAAGCTTCATTCAAGGCATGAGTTGGCAAGTTTTTCAATGGTAGACACTGCTATATGATGGCTCCAACTCTAGAAAGATTTTCTTAAAACCTTTTGATCAGCTTTTTATACAATAAAGGCAGAGTGTCATCAGATCCCAATATTTGAATCCTGCAAGATTTGGGCTACTTTTGAAACAACTACTTCAAGTGCTCAGATGCTGTCTACTGAAGCAGTGGAGACTGAGACAATAGCCAAGCTGTTACCAAGCCTTTACCCATCTCTATTCTTCTGTCACTTTAGTCTCTCATATCCATTTCAAGACCTCAACCATCCTTTAACCTTCACCAAACTCAAGTTTCCAAAACTTCCATAGGACATATTTTAAACAAGGGCTGCAGAATTCTCAAATTCTGTTCCAACGCGAACAATTGCTAAGAATTCCTCGGCCATAACAATTTAATAGCTTATCTTGATAGCCCTTTTGCCAACTGCTCCATTTTAAAATTACATCCTCTCACTTGATTCCAGGGCAGCCTAGAATATCTTGGCACCCGGTTTTCTTTAACGGCTGATAAGAATAATTCCTTGCAATTAAATGGCAGTATATGAAAAGGGCGTTAACAAAACATGTGTATTTCCACAGCTGCAGACTTCACCTTGACGATAAAGAAGTCAGCTGGAACCACACGATGTTATTTTGTTCCACGTGTGAGATTTCTACATTAAGAATTGAAGATCCCATCTGTGTAAACTGAAACGCTCAATCCATGCAACAGATGGTATATGTGCAGAATGATTTTCACTGGGATATTTTGAAAAGAGGGAGGCCCTCTTCCCACATCACATTTTAACTCATACCATGGAACTGTGGAACTGTTTTCTTTATACTGTAATCTTCCAGACCTTCTTCCTCTTTTCATTTCTTTTGTTCCCTTTTAATCTATCTTGAAACTACATGCTACTTAATGTTGCAACATGGGTACTTTTGTCAAGAGGTTTAAAACATAATATGTAAAGTATGAGCGGTGGTGGCACAGTGGTTAGAATGCCATACTGCAGCCTAACTCTGCATTCCCAACACCAGCAGTTTGAACCTGACTCAGCCTTCCATCCTTTTGAGATCTGTAAAATGAGGACC
The DNA here is from genome assembly GCF_001527695.2 of Protobothrops mucrosquamatus. Taxonomy (NCBI): domain Eukaryota; kingdom Metazoa; phylum Chordata; class Lepidosauria; order Squamata; family Viperidae; genus Protobothrops; species Protobothrops mucrosquamatus. The sequence continues at coordinate 48,788 of NW_015387995.1, read as the reverse complement.
CAGATTGTTGGAGGCAAAATGCTGGCTCTGTAAGCTGCTTAGGGAGGGCTGTAAAGCACTCTGAAGTGGTATATAAGTCTAAGTGCTAATGCTAAAAAAGGAAAGCATACATAAAACCTGAAACATATAGTGAGCAATTGTATTAACTGAGTTTTATTTCTGTGCACCCACCAGAAAAGCAGGTGTCAGTTTCCTTCGTGTCAAACAAATACTTAATGGCAAATTTAGGTTTATTGCTGTGTAAACAATAGCCATTTCAAACTCTTTAAAAAAATCTCCAAACCTGGAATTTTGAGAGCATGGCTTAAATAGATTAGCCAAGCATAAGACAAATGGCAAAGTTGTTTATAAGTGTGACCAACACAGGTAATAAGTCTACACGATCTTGGCACTTCCTAATAATACAGTAAAAACAGAGCTGGTCTTCAGCCCAGCTGGAGCAAATCAATCACACAAGTATTTTTTGCACAATCCACATTTTGAGCAAACTGAATTGGGCTCCAGCATGAATACAAGCAGCCAGCAAGATCCCCCCCCCAAAAAAAAATCTGTCACCGTTGTATTGCTGTTGTTGGTTTAACATGCAGATTTCCATTAACTTTGTAAATGCCAAGTGACTCACAGAGTAATCCTTTCATTCCAGATTAATATAAAATAAGAGATATCCACAATAGTTCAAAGCTGATCATTCAAATCAAATAATAGTCAAGAGATTTCCACTAATTTTGTAAACTCCAAGAGACTCACACAGGGTAATATTTTTATACCAGAGGTATAAAAGAAGAGGTATCCTTAGCAGTTAAAATCTGATCATTCCAATCAATACTAATTTGTGTACCCATAAAAATATGTGCCAGGTTTAGTGGCACCTGTTGTTCAAACTGCAGAAATTATAGTCAAATAGTATGTCCCTTTTCAAAAAATAGTTCCTTCTAAGAATATAAAAGTTTTAATGTATCAGAGAAGGTAATTCTAACATAACCTCTCTAACTGACCAACCCTATGGATAACAAATTTTAGGGAGAAGAGGTAGGAAACTCACACACTCACCTAAACATAAAACATCAGAATGGAGACACCAAACAAATCTGAAAAAGAGATTTTCAATATAATAATAATAATAATAATAATAATGATAATGATAATGATAATGATAATGATAATGATAATGATAATGATAATGATAATAATAATAATAATAATAATAATAATAATAATAATAATAATAATAATAATAATAATAATAATAATAATAATAAAAAAACAAAAAAACCAATGAGAATAGACGAGAAATAATAGACAAGAATAGATGAGAAAGAACTGGAGAAGATAACAAAATACAAAGACCTACAAATAGAAATAGAAATACTGTGGCAAAAGCAAGTAAGGGTAGTACCAATAGTAATAGGCGCCTTGGGTGCAATCCCAAAACAACTGGAGCACCACTTGAACATCATTGGCATTGACAAATTCGCTATTAGTCAATTGCAAAAGGCGGCCTAATTAGGAACTGCTTCCCTCCTGCGACGATATCTGTAATACCATCAAACATCCACATCTGCCTATCCCAGGTCCTGGGTAAGGACTCGATAGGTAGACAAAATGCCAAATCCAGTCTGAACATCTGGCTGACTGTGCGATGATCCATAATAATAATAATAATATCTGAATACTGCTTAACTTCAGGAAGCTTCTTATTCTGTCCCATGGTCACCATATATTCTTCAATTCACCAGGTCACCAATCTATATCCTTCACTTGTCTACAATTATTACAAAGGACCATTCCTTCGTTCAAGCTAAAACATAAGATTTGTTCAGACAATATCTTCAACTGTCCATTCCCATGTGGGATAGAAAAGGACCAGCCCAACCCACGTGGCACTGGAGAGATAATCTTCCACACTTACAGTGCAATTGAAACTCCAAAGTGACTAAGATGGAACCCTTCACTTCAGAATTCTAAATTCTGGAAAAGTTCTACAGGTAGGAAGTCAGTGGAATAGTATTAAACGGAACAGTTCCTGCCTGATATGTCTGGTTCAGATGACAATGTTGGATGCAGCCTCTTGTTCATTGAGATGTAGTCATCTCATCTACAGAATTCCACTTGGTTCCAAACTCTTTAATGCCTACAGCAGGGGTCTTCAAACGTGGCCCTTTTATGACTTGTGGACTTCAACTCCCAGAATTCCTCAGCCAGGCACGCTGGCTGAGGAATTCTGGGAGTTGAAGTCCACAAGTCATAAAAGGGCCACGTTTGAAGACCCCTGATCCTTAGAAGATCTAAATAAAATGTAATCAGTAACACTGTTGACCCCCAACTCATTTTTGTTTTGTTTTGTTTTAATAACCTTCGTCAGGGAAAGAGTTATGTAAGCTGTGACTCACTCTCTGGATGTAGTTGGGGGCTGGAGGAAGATCAAGAAGTTGATCTGGGAGATGTTCTCCCTTTGAAGTAGAAGGTGCATAACCTAGAGGTCTGCTTATACCTCCCAACATCAGTGGAGACATAAACGGTTTCCATGGTAAGTGTTGTGTTGTTCGTGCTCTGAGCTAAGGTCATTCCTGAACAGAAATAGCCCAGCCATAATTATTCAATCGCTAATAAGCTCCAACTTGTATGACAATTATGTGCATATCAGTGTGTGTATATTGCCGCCCACTTCACAGCAATGTTCCTGGATAGGATACAACTTTTAAATAATTAAAACAATCCAAACAATAAATGTCCAGAGTTTGCCAACAGCAATTCCAGCTTTATAGTAAACAACACCATCCGTCAGAGCTTGATTAACCTCCTGGCCCCAAAGCCTGGGGGGAATAACCAAATCTTTAAGGCCTTGCAATTAGGACACTACTGTGTGCTTTTTTCTTTTTTTGTGTGTTGCTAACAGAGGCAACTTATTAGAAACATATTGCCCATGATCTGCAGAAGCTTCCCTCTCCTCCAATTTGCTACTATGTTGAGTTGATTTGAATGATCAAATCTACACTTGGGCACTTACAAGGCATTGGAAGCATGAAAGGGCAATAAGTCAACTTTCCATCAATTATCACATGCATAAGAAGGAAAGTATGATATTTCATTTCTTTAAGGAATTTTTGTGTTGGTTTGTTTGTTTTTATTTGTTTGCATAATCTCAAGGTGGGGACATTGTTTTCATGGTGTTTTCGGTTCTGAAATGGTACAGTTAAAGCTTTTTTAAAAGATGCATATTTCTCAACAAATCAATAACAAAACCAAACACAACAGCACAAAACTATCTATAGTTAAAGGCTATGCTATGTCTTTAGCTAGTTCCCAAAATTGTAAGACTCAGTGCTAGCCTAATTTGGCAAGGAACAAATTTTATATTTTATTACTGGAAATTTCTCCTCTACTATCACAAAGAGAGACTCTTTAGGAAATGCAAGTCTCACAATCATTAGATCCCCTTATCCCTGGCTTGTAAGTGATGGAGAACATGCTGTTTGAGATAATTAAATGGTAAGTTTGCAGTTACTTTACACACCCTTCTAAGTAGCCTAAAAAAACATCTTCATGCTATAAAGATGATTCACTTTTGTCCTCCAAAAGCTTAGTTATGATAAAAATATTGATTACTGGAAAGAAGAATGCTGTATGTAGGTGCTGTATAAGAAAGGAAGGAAGGAAGGAAGGAAGGAAGGAAGGAAGGAAGGAAGGAAGGAAGGAAGGAAGGAAGGAAGGAAGGAAGAAAGGGGGAGGGAGGGAGGGAGAAAGGAAGGAAGGAAGGAAGGAAGGAAGGAAGGAAGGAAGGAAAAAGAGAGAGGGAAGAAAGGAAAGGAAAGGAAAGGAAGGAAGGAAGGAAGGAAGGAAGAAAAGGAAGTGAGAAAAGGAAGGAAGGAAGGAAGGAAAGAAAAAGAGAGATGGAAGAAAGGAAAGGAAAGGAAGGAAGGAAGGAAGGAAGAAGGAAAGGAAGGAAGGAAGGAAGAAAGAAAGGAAGGAAGGGAGAAAAGGAAGGAAGGAAGGGAGAAAAGGAAGGAAGGAAGAAAGGAAGGAAGAAAGAAAGAAAGGAAGGAAGGGAGAAAAGGAAGGAAGGAAGGAAGGAAGGCTCTGTCCATAGATATGGCAACTCCATATGGTAGGATAAGCAGATGAGGGAGTATAAAACCATATTGTGGAAATTAAAGGTTTCAGAAGATAGTTTGGGGATTATCACTGTAACCAAGACAACATGTTTCCCATAAAAATAGTTTGCAGAACATTATTTCCAATAACCTACAATTTATACGAGAAAGCAAGTAATCAGACACTGGTAGCAAGTTGGGCCAATTAGATTCCATTCCTTTTGAAGAATTAAATGACTCCTAGGGAGAACTTCAAGAGAGGACTCTCTACCAGGTCATCCATGCCCCCCCCCTGCATTTTTATTAAGAAGTCTTCTTCACCACCCATTCTTTCAAATGGGTCCCTACAGCTGTTATGCACATGGACCTCCCAGATATTGAGAAGACCGGGCATTTCACATAAATTTCCATCCTTTTTTTTATTTTGTCAGTAGCAACATAAAAAAAAAAGTGGTGTCCTTCCTGGAATTCATCAGCAGTGAGCAGCACTGTCTTGCCAATACTGGTAATGAGCAGAAACTAAGCAAGGGAAAGAGTCAAGGTCGAATACAAAAGGAAAGTTGCGAAGACGGAGAGATCTGAGAGAGGAACTGCTCTCCCACACTTCAGATAGAAGGATCATTTCAGAAAATGAGTTTAGTAGAGCATTGTCTCATTGAGAAAACCTTTTTCAACCCATAATCCTATTTCTGTTCCTTCAGAACATCTAGAATTGCCCAGTGATGAACCCAATAGCAAGTACATACTCCAAAAGTTGATAGTAATGCCCAGTTTTTACATAGTGGCACGCCTCATATATTATATGAAGTAGACCCTCTCAATTCCTGGCAAATAGATGGGGAAGAAATGGAGGTAGTGACAGATTTTATNAGAAGAAGGGGACGACAGAGAATGAGGTGGCTGGATGGAGTCACTGAAGCAGTAGCTGAAATGGACTCCAGAAGATGGTAGATGGCAGGAAGGCCTGGAGGAACGTTGTCCATGGGGTCGCGATGGGTCAGACACGACTTTGCAACTAACAACAGCAACAACAAAGAACTTATGAATCCAGAGGTTGCATCATAGTGGTTGGTAAAACCCGTCTTTGCACAAATCATCTGCTTTGGTCTTTCCCTTTTCTTCCAAGTCTCTGCAGGAACATGGAAGATCAGATCTTTCAAGAACAGATCCAATCCCCTTATAACCAGCAAATTAATTTCCTTGCTCCTAGGACAAACACTTTTCAACTGGGTCACATATGGAAGTTAGTACATTATACAGATTCTTCTGAATCCAGACAATTTGTAATCTGACATAACTTCAGATGGAGAGTGAAAGGAGTGAGGCCACTGTGGGTGGGCTGCAAAATGGGAACAAATAAGGATTTTACAAACAGGATTTTTACACAGCATAGAAACAGTAGCGTTGCATAAAGTGAAGTGTAACAGAAGCGTGGAAAAGATTTAAATCTTTCAAATACATGCAGGATAACGGATTGAGGGCTAGCCAGCCTGCATTTCTTAATCCCTCTTGGCCCCTAAGATCCTGGTTATAAAGAATCTGCCTATTTCTATATTGGTTTCAGATGTGTTCACCCACAATTCCACCCAGATCTTCATAATCTACATTCTTAAATACAGAGAGAACAGAGAGGGGAGGGGGGCCATTGTGTATAAATCCACCACATAGGAAATTTTAAAACATTTTTTTCATTATTTTTTCTCTTGAGCCAAGAGCTTGGTCAAAAATATTTAGAAAATAAAAAAGCACACAAATTTACAATCTCCCACTAGGAGAAAAGAAATCCAAAATCTCAGAAAACATAGATCAAATGTTAAATATTTAATCCCTAAGGCTTCTTTATCCCTACAACCTAATGAAATTTAGGAAGGTTAAGCCAAATGATCAACCCACAATTTTCTTCTATATAACCGATCCAGGATTGCTGTTCTCCAACAGCAAAAACTGAGTTCCAAGTTTGAGCATATTTTGAAATGGGTTATTAATCTTTCCTTTTTCTCTGATCTTTTTCCAAATCTAAGCTATTTATTAATCCCAACCTGCATCATGGTTTATGTTAAATCCCAATCTTTTTATAATATTTATAATTTTGGATACTAAGTATTCACAAGGGTTTTCCTTCCTTCCTTCCTTCCTTCCTTCCTTCCTTCCTTCCTTCCTTCCTTCCTTCCTTCCTTCCCTCCCTCCTCCTTATAATGAAATTTCCCATTTATTCTAACCATTTTAATCTATATAAATAAAAATGTAAATGTTCGTTTGTTCAAAATCTTAAATCTCCGAAAGTTCTTCACCAATTGCTTTGAAATTTTGACACAATGTTGCATTCGAATACGCGCATGTTTTTATATACCTACTATTATATAGATGTCACACCTGTGACAGGTAAAAGCATGCTGTTTTTGAAAAACAGCGCCATCTGTTGGACGTAAAAGCAACACACGCTACACATGCAACACAAAAATATTGTATACCCACAAGCATTGTGAAATTAAACATATTACAAACGTGCGCTTTCTCTTTTCTTTCTTTTCCATTTAACCAGACTGAGCCACAGCAACGCGTGGCTGGGTACAGCTAGTAAAGTAATATAAAAAACAATCCATCCAGTTCCATTAACTATGGTAAGTTTGTGAAACAGAGGGACTGTGCTTCCAGAGTCAGCAAACTGTAGCTTCAAACTGGGTTTGTAGGTTGGGCGATCATTACAAAACGAGCAACCGAGGCACAGTTTAGAAAACAGGTGCAGGTTAATTCATTCCAAATGTTAAACAAAAGCAAGTCCCGACCTTATTTATTTAATATATATGCCACCCTTCTCACTATCTGCAGTGGCTCTACACTAATTACATGTAAAGGGTTATGAAAAGAGCTCCAGAAACGGTTCCAGGATTCCAGGATCATCACGGAGAACGTGGCATTATGTAGCTGGGGGTTAACTGTTTAGAATAAGGCATGCTATATGACGTAAAATTTAAAATATAAAATACAAGTTTAAAATCTGTAGAAATTAAACAGATCTTGTGCAGAAATTAGCAACATTAATTGTGTTCTGTCTCGCTGCCATGAGATTCTCAAGTGTACACAAAGGGCAGGCATACACATGTGTTATTGTCTACAGCAGGGGTCTTCAAACTTGGGCCTTTTATGACTTGTGGACTTCAACTCCCAGAATTCCTCAGCCAGCATGCCTGCCTGAGAAATTCTCGTAGTTGAAGTCCACAAGTCATAAAAGGGCCAAGTTTGAAGACCCCTGATGTAGACCCACATGGAGATTAAAGGTCAGCTGAATGGCATTGGATCTCAGGGTGTCACCTGTCTTGTGTTTAAAAAACTGTCACCGCATCCTGAGGTTACAAGATCTCATTAGTTGGAATGATAGTCTACCGCTATCATTAAGGGCCAAGTTTGAAGACCCCTGGTCTACAGGTCACACAACTGCAAAAAGCAGAAGCCACAGGATAGCCCCAAGTTGTTCAGAATGTCTCTGGACCTTGCTGTACCTGTGCACAGTCTATTCAACAATTTCTATGACTGCGTGATAGCCAGCTCCCTCTTGCCAACAACCCCAGTTGAGTTGTTTTGAGTGCAATCATCATCTGCATGTGGCTTCCACCTTTTGCTGTTATTTTAGACGTGTTTCTCTGGTCAGCAGTGTGAGGAGGTCAGATTCAAGCCATGTTAAAATGGTGCCAAATATTTTGTGGTCGAACTGTTCTAACCTGAGAATAAACTGTCCCGGCTTCATCAAAAGGTTTTGGTGTCCTTCCAGAAGACATCAAACTTGCAAGTACGACATTCTGACCTCATCTTGCAGTGGGACCTCTTTCAATCAAGTCAGAACTGCCCGTTCCAACAATAGAACATTTCTGGTGAAACTGAACTGGGATTTTGAGGGTGGGGGCTCAGAATAGTCAGTCCTCACAAAGCTTTGTACCCCTCAGAAATTAAGCATTACCAATCCAGATTAGTATTTATTTCATTAGGGAACTATCTAGGAATTTTTTTAAGGTTGCTGACTAGGAATGGAAACAAAGGAGCAAAAAAATATATATGCTCCCATTAGAAGACAATACCAAAATATTTCCATAGTATTACTAGGAAAACTGCATGGATGCAAACATCAAGAATCAAATTCCTATTTTTTTAAAAAACGATATAATGTCATATTGATGTTTTGAATTACATTAGCAACCCAGAGTTGCTTGTACACTATGGGGAACCACATAAATTAAATCATTAAAAACAAACTCAAAAACTCAACTTAGAAATGCATAGCATGCATAGCTATGATTCCTGGTGAGGATTTGTAGTAATACGCCGTAAAATTTCTGAAAATTCAGTTCCTGGTAAACTGAACACAAAGTTCTACATTATTCATCCTCCATAAATGAGTAACTTGTTCTGCAACCAAGTTCAGGAAACGTGCATGAAAATTGTTCAAAAGTGGGACAACTTACCCATATACAGTATATTCCAATTTGTAGGAGGTGAATTTAGGGTGGCAGTTTAAATTTGATCAATGTGAGCAAACAATAATGCTGTTCTGTTTGAAATTAACTTTTGAGCAACCCCTTTGTGTTTCCAGGGGAACCTTTATTATTCTTTATTTCACTTTATTACAATAGCCGCAATAACAGGAACGATGACAGCTTCTAAGCATCAGGAGGCCCCGGTAGATAAAGATTTCAGCAAAGGTTTTGTGAACCTTTTCTGGCAGAATGGATGGAGGATAACATAAAACAGGCATATTAATCCTAGGAAGAGTGTTAACAAAGCTATTTTCATTGTTCATTGCTCACGTGCCAAAAAAACTCCCACAGATCGTGCCGTGTTCCCTCTAAAAGCCACAGGCAGCCTTGCAGCTGATTATTCTGGCAGCTTTTCTTTATTATTTTCCCCCCTTTTTCCTCGTTCTTCATTCCTTCTCCCCCGTGTGCTGTTAACCAGGAGATGAAAGTCCACTCACTGAGACTGATTCTGATTTTCTTAGGGTGTTTTCGGAGAGAAATTAAATTGAATCAAAACAGATCCAACAAGACTCTAGTATAGTTACACGGCCCAGATCATAAAGACACCTGCTTATGACATCACCATCTCTCTGTCGTCTTAATTCAGCTCTATCTTGCTTGCTTAACAAAGAAAATGTCCTGAATTCAAATTCTTTGCATTTTTGGGAAAGGGGTGCCCAAGAATGACTGAGGATCAGTCCAGACAAGCCAGGAAAACTAAAATCAAAATGCTTATCGCAGTGGTGGCGAACCTATGGCACGGGTGCCAGAGGCGGCACTCAGAGCCCTCTCTGTGGGCACACGGGCCGTCGCCCCAGTCCTAGGCCTTCAGCTGGGTTTTATAAAACTTTTTTGCTTTAGGCCTCCACCGCCGTGTGCAAAAAAAAAAAAAAAAGGTTCAATCAATCAGTCAATTTCAACTTCTTGCGGGGGAAAAAAAAGATCTTGCAAAGTTGGAATTGATGGATTGAACTTTTTAGTCCCACCCAGTCTGCCGATACCACCGTAGCCACGGCCACCCAATGGGCCACACACACCCCAATTGGCCACACCCAGCCAATGGGCCACACCCACCCGGCACCCGACGATGCATAAGTGGGTTTTGGGGTTGTAGTTTGGGCACTCGGTCTCCAAAAGGTTCACCATCACTGCCTTATCAGAATGCTTTAAAAAAAAAAACTGGCCCTAAACTAAAACAAGCAAACAAGTTGGCAGCCTTCTTCCATCAGAGGCACTTTCCCTGCAACCCGAACTTGGACAGGTCCCGCTTTAGAGGTGGGTCATGAATGCGAGAGAAAATGAAACATGAGGAAAAGAAAGAATGTTCTCCTCTTGGCAGGATCAGCCACGCTTCCCTTGTGTGAATGTGCCATCGCAAACACAGCTTGTGCTATCAAGTGTAATTCAGGATAAAACCTTAGCTTCCCACCCAGGCCATTAAAACAAGCAGAGAGAAGCTGACCTTGTCTGATCTCAGGAAGCTAAAGAGGGCCTGACTGGCAAAACCTTGGATGGGAGACCAAGAGGAAATCCCAATGCTATAGGCCAGAGGTGTCAAACTGCCGGCCCATGGGATGGATGCGTCACACGGAAGCCACCCAAGCTCCATCAAGGGGAAAAAAGTCACGATATGATGTGCTGCGGCGAGTTTGACACCCCTGGCCTATAACAGTGGGATTTCCTCTTGGTCTCCCTTTCCAAGGCTTTGCCAGTCAGGAAATAGGGAGAAAAATCTTCAAAGAAATCCACAACTCCTGATTTCACCAGAGGCTTTGAGCTCAGCTTCCAGGCAACGCTGACTATTTCTTCACATTAACTCACTCCAGAGTTGCTTTGCGCTTCTTTCTTACAGCAGGAGGCAGCCCACAGTGGGCCCTGGCTGATCCTAAAAAACTCAGCAGGATCAGAACTTGTTCCTTGCTCGGATGGAAGGCCAAGGTCAGGGCTGCAGACTAGAAGTTAAAAACAATAAAACAGCAGTGAAAAACCATTTCTCTGTAGCTCTGGCACAGTGAAGTCACGGGAGATTCCATGAAATCCGATTGTACTTTTTTTTTACGCCTTTCGCCATCAGTCATCGACGGATGCAAACAAAAGCGAGATACATGGGAGTGTAAAACAGAGGGAAAGCGTGAAATGTTCCCATTCCACAGAGTGGCCTCTTCTCAATTCATTTATATACATTTATCAGCACAAGTTTGTGGTAATAGCTGAGGAATGTTATTCAGGGACAGAGTAAAACCATATTGCTTATGTCCTTTCAGCTACAGCCCCCCCCCCCTTTTTTTTTTCTTCTTTTTTCTTTTCTTTACTTGATGCAATCAATATACAGTTTGCACAGCCTGAAACAAAAACAGAACAGTGGACTTAAAATATCCAGGGAAATCCAACCATTCCCCCCTCTTCGGCATAAATCACAACCACTCCATTCTCCTCCACCCTCAGCAAATGATAAATAAATCTTCTAAAACCCTGGTCAGTTTTGGCAAAACAGCTGCTTCCTGAAGTCATACGCCTGGATTTACCAAGAGACTTGGAAACCATTCTACTGCTTGTGATTTTTAAACCCTAGAAGCACAGGCTTGCATTTGGACCAAAACGATGCTCCTTTGGTAAAAAGGCGACGGCCGTGGAATTCAGCATTTGAAACTCAAGATCCAGATTTCTGGAAGCGGAATTTACCTGCCAAACACCCACAGCATGGATTGCTTGCTGCAAGGGAGTTTTTGAGATTATTTTTAGGATGCACTTTTACTTCACTTGGAGAGAGACATTTTGACAAAGAGGCATTGGACGTTTTTCAGAGTAGCAAATGTACTTTGTTCGGCATGCTAGTTTGATGCAAAAAAAAATAATAATAATAAGACTTCCTGCAGGTAGAAAGCATCAAATCTATGAAGGAAAAGTTTCTAGAGCAGCACTAAAAAAGCAGAATTGTGTAGCTCTGGATTCCAGAAATACCGTCTGTCAAATGTGAGAGTTTGGGGCCTCCAAAATAGCATCCAGAATGGTGGGGGGATTGAGGGAAGATTAGGAATTGAAAAGAGGTGGATCCCATTTTTGGAAAGAGAAGATGCACTGGGGGTGTACAAGGGTTGCTGCTTTGAAAGACGTGGATCGCAAGGTGCTTGGAGGTAAAGTCTGATGAAGAATAGTTAAAGAATGGTTGAAGAATGATTTGGCTAAAGAAGAGGGGGGCTGAGGAGAGCCAGGATAGAAGTCTTTTGATGTTGAAGAGGGGGTGGATTCCTTCTCCATAATACTCCAGGGCAGGACAGGAAGTAGTGGGCGGAAGCATTTGCTGAGGGAGATCCCCGCTCAACTTTTTTTCTCTCTGAGAGTCACTGGCCAGTGTGTTTCTCAACCTTGACTATTTTAAGATGTGTGGACTTCAACTCCCAGAATTCCCCAGCCATCTTTGCTTTGGCAGTTGAAGGCCACACATCTCCGTGTGGTCAAGGCTGAGAAACACTGCACGAAGCAGTGGAAGAGCCTGTCTCCTAAAGTCATGGGGGGAGGGAATGTTCCAGCTAAGGTGGGACAGCCATTTGTCTGAAGGGGCCTGAGGATTTATCCCAGGTTTGGCCTTGAAGATCACCAATGTCCCTTCCAACTCTCTGATTCCATTCTTCAACCTTTTGTCAGACTAGGCAAAAATGGGCATCCTTGAGCAGGGGTTGGCAACCTTGGCTCTTTTATGACTTGTGGACTTCAACTCCCAGAATTCCTGAGCCAGCCATGCTGAAGGGAAAGGGAGAGGTTTCCAAGCTGAGCCATGCTGGCTCAGGAATTCTGGGAGTTGAAGTCCATGAGTCATAAAAGAGCCAAGGTTGCCTACCCCTGAGCTAGGGACTTTGGTTTTGTTGATTCTTACAGAACAGAGCTAGAAGGGACCTTGGAGGTCTTCTAGTCCAATCCTCTCCTGCTCAAGTAGGAGCCCTATAATATCATTTCAGAAAAAAACTCTAGTGATGAAGCACCTACAACTTCTGGTTAATTGTCCTCACTGTTAGGAAGTTTCTCCTTAATTCCAGGTTGCTTCTCTCCTTGATTAGTTTCCAATGCAATCCATTGCATTCCAATGCAATCCATCTGCAAGTAGGCAAGGCAAAAGAAATGCCACCACTGTCTTGATTTCACAACTAAATCCCCCCAAATCCAGCCAACCAGTCAGACTGGAACGAAACCTGAGCACCGTCAAGCTAAACCACTTTGTGTGAGAAGAGACACCCCTACTTTCATACTGTAAACAGCTGTAAACCTAGATGAGAAACTTGGTTTCATAGTACAACCTCTGTTTTCCTGCTTATGCCTGAACAACGCTGATACCAAATGTTACCTACATAGAAATTCAGAGTGAATATAAAAAGTATGTGCATTTACACACACACATACACACAAACACAAAAACCAAGATATCATAATATTAAAAAATGCCAAGACATTAGGACAGTGATGGCAAACCTTTTAGAGACCTAGTGCCCAAACTGCAACCCAAAACCCACTTATGCATCATCGGGTGCCGGGTGGGTGTGGCTCATTGGGTGGGTGTGGCCCATTGGGTAGGTGTGGCTGCGGTGGTAACAGCAGACTGGGTGGGACTAAAAAGTTCAATCAATCAATTCCAACTTTGCAAGATCTTTTTTTTTTCCGTGAGAAGTTGAAATTGACTGATTGATTGAACCTTTTTTTTTTTTTTGCACACGGCGGTGAAGGCCTAAAGCAAAAAGGTTTTATAAAACCCAGCTGAAGGCCTAGGACTGGGGCGACGGCGCGCGTGCCCACAGAGAGGGCTCTGAGTGCCGCCTCTGGCACCCATGCCATAGGTTCGCCACCACTGCATTAGGATGAGGAAAAAAATTATTCTGTTAATGGATTTCTTCCTAAACCCAAATTTATCATAAAAATTAAATTTTAATTGACCTTGAACATTCCTTTATGAGTAGAAACTAGGAATGGATAAATGTTTTATCCATGTAACTTTTTGCATGTTTTTCCAATACGCGTTTATAGTTTTACATTCTGTGTTTCAAATCCATGGATACTTTGTCTAAAAAGGTGAGGTTTAACATGCACTCAGAAACATTCCAGTTATAAATAAACTGGATTGTGACATCCAAAAAAGCAGAGAAATCAGTGGATGGTGGTGTTCAAATCTGAATATGACTCCCACCAAAAGAAAAATCTCTGAAGAAGGTGATCCAAGATTTTTGCTAAAACTAGTGGAGGAAGAAATCCCAACATTTTGTGTGCATAGTTTAATCAATATAATAACTGTAAATAGATAGATGGTAGATAGACAGAGATGGATAAATGGAGAGATAGAGATAGAGAGATAGAGAAATAGATAATTAGATGGAGAGAGACAGAGAACAAAATAGGAAGTAAATGCAGCATGGAAAAATTTTCAATAGCTAGCTATGAATTAATTAGCCTTTCTTTCTAAAGCATCATTAATCAACAACAATTAACTAAAACGCAGGTTGCAGATTAAAGTTGCAATGCAAAGCAGATATGACAAACAGACAGGCAGAAACTTGGTTGATAAAATAAAAGTCCATTCAATAAAACAAACAACACAGAACTATCCCCTAACAAGAAGAACTATTGGCAACCATTTGTGGGTGAAGCTTACATATAATGGTGCAAAATGTTGCCCCTTTTAGAAGAATAAATTTATCTTGATTAATAAAATTATCAGAGTGCCCAGGAAATTTAAACGAAAGAGGGGTAATTATGTCCCTCTTGAACTGGCAGTGCAGCAGAACAACGGACAGGCAAAAATCAGAATAAAATAAGGTTGGACTGAGGTTTACAAGTTTAAGATCACTTTCAAAAAAAAGCTGAAATGCAAACACAGACCAGATTGACCTCCCAGGAAATTCTGCATTTATTTTTTTTATTATTTTTTGGTCATTCTGAATTTTATGTTAAGGGGGGGAGAAATGTCTGTGATGCATATAGTTGGTTAGCCTACATTTTCCTGGCAGACATTCTTTCAAACATAAATTTCCCCACATTGTATCTGTACTATGCACAATATGTTTAGCTCTACATTCAGATTCTTTTAATTAGAGAATAGCAAACACTATAAAAGGGGTTTTACTGCCATATGTGATGCCTGGAAGTGGATTGTCCTAATTTCTCTCCCTAGAAATCCAGGACTGATCTGCATCCCTGCATGAAGCCAGAACACAAGTTTTGCTTATTATTGTTAATAAAGGGCGACGGATGGCAGGCTGCTTCTAATGAATCTCTCCCAGGTCTCTTCCTTGCCACCTCGTAAGAAAAACAAGCGGAGGAGGGTGTTTGCTGATGAAAGTTTGCAAGCTTTTCCCTTCCACAGTCTTGAAGAAAGAGGCAGCAGTTCCTGGGTCATGCTAGAAACCAACCAAGGCATTAAAGACCCTCAGCCCGATTACAAAAGCCGAATCTTTCTCTGGATTTGCGTGCATAACGTCAAGCTCTCTTTGCACCACATCCAGGTTTTGGGAGTGATTTTGGCCCTATTGATTTCCAGGATATATATATATATATATAGTTTGTACACAATGCACTGAACCACAAAATCAACCAAACAGGGAGGCAAGACTTTGTGCAACACACCTGAGCCACACATATTTTTTTTTTAAAAAAGAAAGTGATGTCAGGGTCAGTGTAACTGAGGCTACTGCTAACAAAACGCAGCTGATTCCGAAACGGCGGTTTCCAGATTAAGCAAGTGGTATAAATTAAGGTGACCAACCGTCCTCCTTTAGGGAGGACAGTCCTCCTTTTGTAAGTTCTGTCCTCTCTCGAAAAGTGTCCTCCTACATGTCCTCCTTTTCGATATTTGAAGACTAATCTGTAAATCTCCATATTCGATCAAGGCAGAGACAATCCGTTGCGTGTGATGTGACGTATTTGTATTTGACGTGACGATTCGTCAAGGCTCGGTACAGTGTGGCGAGACGCCATTACGAGACGCATGCGCTCCGCACAGCATTGTTTTGAGGGAGTGCGCCGCACGCAAGTGGCTTTGTTTACTTCTAACGAAACACGACACGGCACACCCGCACGCATTAGACTCACTTCTTTCTCAGTGAATATTCAATCATACGCAGGTGAGCACAATTCACGTTTTATTAATTCATTTTCTATTTAATAATTTCCAAATATGTATAATTTTATTTACAAGTTTATTCGCTTATGTTATTGTTTCGGTTTTAATAATTAATTTTATTTATTCTTTTTTTTTTCTTCCATTTATTTGTGTCCTCCTTCTCATTGTAAAAAAGTTGGTCACCTTATATAAATGCAACAAAAAGAGGGCTTTTGCACAATTGCCTATCAGTAGAGGCTCCTAGCCCTGATACAACCGTTACTGCATCAATAACCAGTCCAAACCCTTCCCACCACAAGAGGTAGGACTTTAAGGAATCTCACTGCTCAGAGGCCAAGAGGTGAGAATGGCTTTTGCCATTGGAAGAACCTCACAAATATCACCAAGTGGGGCCAATAGCAGCACAGGTCAAGCAGAGAAGCTGGACATCTCCTCAAGCACAGATGCATCTTTCCATCTAAAGCCTTTGCACTCTGAATCATGGCTCTGTGCTACAGCTGACAACGGGGTCAAATAAGTCAAGACAGTGACTGGCATGGTGTGATCGATGTTCTGCTTGGTTCAAGACACACATCAGTCTCTATCTTGACTTTAGGACCCATATTTTGCTGTCTGTCCCCCTATCTATGGAGCGTTGTTTTAGAACTGCATGTTAGGAAGCTGTACTTTTCTTTTCAGGAGAAAGGGATATACGATAACATACAGAAGAAAAATAAGATGGAAAGATTAACTATTAACTGCAATAGTCTCCCCAGTGTGGACCTTCTCCAGATATAACGGATGCAATTCCCACCCAGTTCTCCAGCAACGGGCAGTGTGGAATAGTGGTAAAAGGGCTAGACCAGGATGGGGGACACCAGCTCCAAGATCTGAGCCATGGGCTCAGTCGGGGTGACTTTGGCCCAATCAGGATTTCTCCACCTTACATTTCTTCTTCCTTACAAGCTTGTTCAGAGGATAAAAAGGTGGAGAAACCTGAATTCCTGGGAGAAAAGTGGTCCATCCATCTAACAAATGCATAAAATGACAACTCTTTAGAGAACTCAGACTGGGGACAAGTCGTCGTAACCCAGCTATCATTTCCCTCATAATCTTTGCGACAGCTCTCCTATTCCAATGGCAATCTTGAACAAGCACCATTTGAAAAGAAACATTACGAAAACAGCTTTTTAAGAATCTTAGTGCTCAGCCCATATTTCTGTCCAATCCCAATTTTCTCATCCCACTAATAAGTGGGCCTAATAATCCAGCTTCCCAAACTGGTGCAATTTCCCTTTACTCAGAAATAAATCCTACTACAGTCAAAGATGATTATTCCCATGACTTTACGCGACCCATTTTAAAATCCCCTCCGTCTCTTAGTATCTTCAACACGGAGCTGGCTTGTCACCACCTTCTTCAAAGATGTTTTTCTTTCTTCCTAACTCTGGGATTTGCCCACCCAAATCTTAACCCGATTTCATCCTTTCTTGCTTTTAGGAGATCAAATAGAGTTGTCTAAGTGCTGCCGCCTACGGTAGCTCGGTGTGAGATTTAGAGAACTACCGCCCAATAAATCCACCCGAGTTGATGGCAGACACCCATTACACTTAACCTTGGCCCTCAAAAATGGGAGCAGCACTGCTGGGTATGAATCGGGACCTCCCCCCCCTGCAGAGTTGAAGTTTTTCCCCCAGCTAATTTTGAGCCAGCCTTTGAGGGTCCTCTGGAGCCAGTGCCAAAATAAGAGGAAAAACCCTCCAGTCAGTAACCTTAATACAGATATGGACAAGTTTAGCTTGACTTAAGGCTGCAGAGGTGAGGACCTGCCAGGGCTCATCTGTGCAATGGTGAGGTGCGCCAGGGGTCCCATCTTCCTTCCTAAGTCACAGTGCATCTCCTTACTTAGTACAATCCCCCCATTGTGATGCTCAGGTATCCTCAAGAATAAAGAAGGAGAGCACCACTCCTTGCCCATCAGCTCAACCTGTAAGGAGGCCCTCTGACATCATCAGATAGGGCAGTGGTTCTCAACCTTTTTAATGCCGCGACCCCCAACCGGTCGTAAGTCGAGGACTAAACCGGTCGTAAGTCAAGGACTAAACCGGTCGTAAGTCGAGGACTAAACCGGTCGTAAGTCGAGGACTAAACCGGTCGTAAGTCGAGAACTAAACCGGTCGTAAGTCGAGGACTACCCAACCGATCGTAAGTCGAGGACTTTCCCTGCCCGGGAGCGCTGCACATGCGTGGTTCCTCCCCCTGCACTGGCTGAGGCGTAGCTGGCAAGCGGCAGAGACGGAGCAGGCCGGCCACCAGCTGGCCCAGCCCAAGGGAGGTAAGGCACCCGCCGGAAAAGGGGAAAAAAATGGCGGACAGCCTTGCTTGGCGACCCCCGTGAAATGGTCGATCAACCCCAAATGGGGTCCCGATCCACAGGTTGAGAACCACTGAGATAGGGCAACTCTGACACAAGTAGCATGTATCAGTACATCCATACATGCTTGGCCAGGGGCTGCGAGCCCAGAAGTAAAACTCAGGGCATTCAGAGGGGCTTGATCTTAAATAAATGGGTCAGGGGACCCTCCCGTGGGGAATTGAACCTGTTAAACAGTTTAGTTGGATGGGAACAACCCAAGGAGGCCGATTTCACAGGGCAGAATTTAGGCTCCAGGTTGCATCCGCACCTTTCACTGGGTGGAGTCCTTAAATCAAGGGATAATTATTCTCCTCTCATTTTGATGGCTGTCCAACCGCAAGGTTGCGGTTGTTATTATTATTATTAGCCAAAACGTTTTTGCTGGTCCAGTCAGAGTCACCCCAAACCAGAAGGGCCAAATGTTTGAAAAGCAAAAAAAAAACAAAAAAACAAAACAACCCCAATCTCTCCTTGGTTAATAATAACACATACTTTTCTCTCCCCCATTATTCCCACGGCCGTGGGTCTGCCTCAGTTTACCTAGGAGAGGGCCATTCCGCACGGCTCTGCTTTTTCCCCCCCTTCCTTCGCGAGAAAGCAGCGCTCCGACGCAGGTCAAGAGAGAACGCGAAGCTTTTCTCTGGCTTCGTCCCGAAGTCCAGCAAGTGCCATCCCACACGCGTCCGCGCATCCCCACGCCACGCTTACCCGAGTCCAGGCCAGCCAGCGCCGCGCCGCGCCGCGCCGTCGTGCGCGGAGAGCGAGGAGCGAAGGTGGTAACAAACCGCCAACCCCATCACCCCCCCACACCCACACCCACACCCACACGCGCACACAACACACACACGCGCGCGCGCGCTTAGAAAAACAAACGCACAACCCACCGGTGCACCTTAGAGTAGGCGAGGATCCGGCCGGGGCTGCTCCGGAATCGGGCGCATTCCCTTGGAGGAGGAGGCGGCGGGTGGAGCGCGGGGAGCGGCGGGCGAGCCCTGCCTTGCGCTGCCCGGTGGCGGCTCTGGGCATCTGCGGGCGGGGGGCGGACCGAGGGCGGGCAGGGCGCGTCCTCCGCCGCCGAGCCTGGCGAGCCGGGGCGGGTCTCCGAGTTGGGGGAAACTTCCACGCGCTCAGCCGGGTCCCTCGCTCCCTCCGACGGGCAGCTCTGCTCGGCGCTCGCCCGGCGCCCCCCTTCCCTCCACCGACCGTCCGCCAAGTGGCCGGCCGGGCTGCTGCTCCCTGACTCGGTTGCGCCGCTGCTTGCCGGTCAGGCGCTTCCACCACCCACCCACCCCCAGCTCTCCGGCCTCGCTGCCCGAGCCGGCTTGGCGCAAGGTGGGCGAGCGGGCAGTCCGACAGCCGGCTTCGGGTCGGGGGCTCCGGCCGCGGGGGTCTCTGGCTGGGCTTGGAGCCCGTCTGCGGAGAAGCCCCCGGAGAGAGAGAGAGCGAGAGAGAGAGAGAGTGAGAGCCCCCGCCTCCCGCTCTCCTTCAAATCTGCCCGATGCAAAGGTGGGGCCGGAGGGGAGGGAGGGTCTCCGCCGCCGCCGCCGCCGCCCCGGCTTTTCCCGGGAAAATCTCAGCTCTGCCCAAGGGATCTCCAGACCCTCCTCCCTTCTGCCCAAGGGATCTCCAGAGGCCTCCCGGGCAGCAGCCTTCGCGCTCAGCCCGATCCTAAAATGGGACCGCCTCTTGTGCGCCCTTGAGCCTTCAGCCCTAGTTCACAGGATGGGAGAGGGACTATGTTGTAAGTGTCTCTGGAGATTCTCAGTCGTCCGGGTCCTAGGCCTCCCAAAGGCGCTTTTGCATGAGGAAACTGGACTTTCTTGTTTTTTCTTTGAAGATGTTTATGATGATGATGATGATGATCATCATCATCATCATCATCATATCATCATCATCATCGCACAGTCAGCCAGATGTTCAGATTGGATTTGGCATTTTGCCTACCTATCGAGTCCTTACCAAGGACCTGGGATAGGCAGACGTGGATGTTTGATGGTATTGCAGATATTATTATTATTATTATTATTATTATTATTATTATTATTATTATTATTATTATTATTATTATTATTATTATTATTATCTTTTATTCATTAAACATGAACCTCAGTCAACTGAACATTCAAGTTGGCTGGCGCTGATGGTTGACACGGGTTGCTACCAGCATCCTAGTGTCAACCAGGTACCTCCTTAAAATGTAAGATGTTCCAAGTCGCACAGTTTTTTGTAGCATTGCAGGAGTTATTGCAGGAAGCTGCAGTTTCTTGATGTATCTTGCAAAGTTTCTTGATGTATCTTGCAAAGTATTATTATTATTATTATTATTATTATTATTATTATTATTATTATTATTATTATTATTAACAATAGAGTTGGAAGGGACCTTGGAGGTCATCAAGTCCAACCCCCTACTCAGGCAGAAAACCCTACACCATTTCGGACAAATAGCTGTCCAGTCTTTTCTTAAAAACTTCCAGTGTTGGAGCATTCACCGCTTCTGGAGGCAGGTTGTTCCACTAGTTATTTGTTCTAACTGTCAGGAAATTTCTTCTTAGTTCTAGGTATTAGAAGTATTTCTGATTACATAAATTCTTTGGTTGCTTGTTAAATTTATACGCTGTCCATCGCTCCAACAATGTGACTTAATTTTTTTTGTTGCTCTTATTACTAACAGAGCCACCTGGTTGAGTTGGGTGGCTGTAGGAATTGAATGAATGAATAATGAAATAAAATAAACTTTGCAGTTTTTAGTCCTTTGGGGTGGGGGGGGGGTGGCCTGCAAATACAGTTAAGTAAATAAGTATATTCGGGAGTTGGAATATTAACTCACATGGGCTGGGATTGGCTCAGAATTACTAATGTGAAATTCGTGGCTCTTATGAAAGGGGCACAGGTTTGCTTGGGCTGTATTCCCTGTATTTGTAATTTATCTAAACATCGGGAGTGGTGGACTTTTCATGCATGA
>NW_015387995.1:26499-27627 GCF_001527695.2 Protobothrops mucrosquamatus | reverse complement strand
AAGTGATAGAAATGGACACACACACAGAGAGAGAGAGAGAGAGAGAGAGAGAGAGAGAGAGAGAGGGAGGAAGAGAGAGAGAGAGAGAGAGAGAGAGAGAGAGAGAGAGAGAGAGAGAGAGAGAGAGAGAGAGAGAGAGAGAGAGAGAGAGAGAGAGAGAGAGAGAGAGAGAGAGAGAGAGAGAGAGAGAGAGAGAGAGAGAGAAGGGAGAGAGAGAGAGAGAGATCCATTCTCTGTCCTTTGTTTGATCCAATAAAATAATAAGAAGGAAATTACTTCTCTTTATTATTAATGGATAACCAGGTGGGCGGGGTGATTAAAAGCGCTGGACAGAATCCAAGAGACAGTGAGTTCTAGTCCTGCCTTAGGTGCAAATCCAGCTGGGCGATTTTCTTTCTCTCTCAGTCCTAGGAAGCAGAAAGCAAAGGCAAACCACTTATGAAAATCTTGCCAAAAAACCCTGCAGGCCCATGTTCCTATGGTTGCCAGGAATAAAGACTGATTCGAAGGCACCCCTTCACACTCAAGGAGATACGAAGAGAAGGGCAGTAGTTGCCCAAAAGGCCAACTCAGTGCTGGGCTGCATTAACGGAGGGATGGAATCAAGATCACGTGAAGTATTAATACCACTTTACAATGTCTTGGTAAGGCCACACTTGGAATACTGCATCCAGTTTTGGTCATCACGATGTAAAAAAGATGTTGAGATTCTAGAAAGAGTGCAGAGAAGAGCAACAAAGATGATTAGGGGACTGGAGGCTAAAGCATATAAGGAACGGTTGCTGGAATTGGGTATGTCTAGTTTAACGAAGAGAAGGACGAGGGGGGACATGATAGCAGTATTCCAATATCTCAGGGGCTGCCCCAAAGAAGAGGGAGTCAAGCTATTCTCCAAAGCGCCTGAAGGCAGGACGAGAAGCAACGGGTGGAAACTAATCAAAGAGAGAAGCAACCTAGAACTAAGGAGAAACTTCCTGTCAATTAGAACAATTAACCAGTGGAACAACCTGCCTCCAGAAGCGGTGAATGTTCCAACACTGGAAGTTTTTAAGAAGAGACTGGACAGCCATCTGTCCGAAATGGTATAGAGTTTCCTGCCTGAGCAGGGCGTTGGACTCGATGACCTCC
>NW_015387995.1:6499-21499 GCF_001527695.2 Protobothrops mucrosquamatus | reverse complement strand
TTGCATGTCAGAAACTGCTCGGCAAGAGCAGCTAATTATATTATGAATAAGGCCGCAACTATTAGCAGCATCGGTTAATTAACAGGCTACACAATGTCCTTTTGTCTTTGGAGAAGAGGCAAAGCTGAAGACAATGAGGATTTCAGGAGAGCAGATGTTGGGGGGGGGGGAAGGAAGCTTACAAATATGGTCCAGAAATATTTCCATCCACATTACTTCTTCCCAGTCGACCATTAGTGATTTATCCTTTGCTAGCTAAGCTTTGCTTGGGTGGAGGACGGCTTCATGCCACAGAGACCATGAAATTCTTCTTGTGGATGGTGTTTGTGTCACTCAAAGTCCCACAAGCTCAACATCTGGAAGGGAGTTCTCGCTCTGTGTGTGTGGTGTGTGTTTGTGTGTTGGGCAGCTGCAAAAAAGTTTCTTCCAGCTACCAACAAGGTTCTGGCAGAGAAGAAGCATAAGGCCATAAATCAAATGTTCTTACTATTATGTTGGGTTGTACAGCCATAAAGCAGTCCTTGGCTGTAATGAAGAGTGGCAAAGGGCCAATCAGCAGCTGCATTCAAGTCAATGAGGGTCAAGATTTCAGCAACCAATTCACGAAGGATCCTCTGGTGGCACTGTCTTCAGAATAAGATTGTTGCCAAGGTTACTCCAACCAGGAATCTTCTTTCTGAGTGAGCCTGAAATACCCAGGTATTTCACAGAGTCCACCCAGGTGTAACTGAAGTTAAGCATCTTTGGTTTGCTAGGATATAATTGTTCTAGGCTCCTCTTGACTCCCTTCTGGCTTTTCATGGGTTTTGCAGTACTGTTCCCAAGAGCTGTAGAGTCTTCCTTCATTTCCAGATCAGACCTCTTGAATCAAGATCCAGATAACAACATTGCATCCAGAATAAGAGTTGGAAGGAACCTTGGAGGGCTTCTAGTCCAACCCCCTGCTCAAGCAGGAAACCATATCCCAGAGGTAGGCAACCTTGGCTCTTTTATGACTCGTGGACTTCAACTCCCAGAATTCCTGAGCCAGCCATGCTGAGGGGAAAGGGAGAGGTTTCCAAGCTGAGCCATGCTGGCTCAGGAATTCTGGGAGTTGAAGTCCATGAGTTATAAAAGAGCCAAGGTTGCCTATCCCTGCCCTATCCCATTTCAGATAAATGGCTCTCCAGTCTTTTCTTAAAAGCCTCCAGTGTTGGCGTATCCACAACTTCTGGAGGCAACTTCTGTTCCGCTGATTAATTGTTCTAAGTGTCAGGAAATTTCTCCTTAGTTCCAGGTTGCTTCTCTCCTTGATCAGTTTCCATCCATTGTTTCTTGTTCGGCCTTCAGGTGCTTTGGACAATAGGTTGACCCCCTCTTCTTTTTGGCAGCCCCTCAAGTATTGAGACACTGCTATCGTGTCACCTCTAGTCCTTCTTTTCATTAAGCTAGACATACCCAATTCCAGCAATGGTTCAATTCCAGCAACATCCACCATGTTGCCTCTTTTGATCTTGCCCGCCAACCCATGGAGGCCACTGAGCAGTAGGGCCTTGAGAATGGTTCCGTTATTTCTGGGTTGTGACATTGCCAAGCTGGATCCTCCTCTGAGGGGGAGGGCCTTCTCTGTGGGTGCCCCCACCCTCTGGAACGAACTACCCCCCGAGATCCGGACGATTCCGGATCTCCTAGCTTTCCGCCGCGCCCTCAAGACATGGCTTTTTCAGCAAGCGGGTCTGGCCTAGGGTGAATTTTAAATAGGGACAATTTTAATGATTTTAATAAGACACAGCGACAAATATTTGTTTTTAATTGGTTTTTATTGGGGATAATGTTTTATACTGTTTTAATATGCTGTGAGCCGCCCTGAGTCCTGTGGGGAGAAGGGCGGCATATAAGTCCAATAAATGAATGAAATGAAATGAAATGAATGAGGAAGGTGATATGTCTGGCCAGGCCCTGATAGACCTGCTGGAGGAGATGCTCAACAAGCAGGAGAGAACACAACATCATATGTTGCTTGGCCAAGAAGCTTTAAAGCTTTAAAAGCTCCATCACAGTGAATAAGCACTTTATAGCTTGCTGTAGCCATATCATTTCTGTAAACATTTAATCATAAGTGGACTTGGATATATGAGTCACCCTTAAGCATCCCTTTAAAAATGTTTCTCTCTCTCTCTCTCTCTCTCCTTGGATCTGAATTTGTATCAGTATGGATATTTTGTTTATTTGTTCAGTTTGGGGTTCTTTTAAGGAAATGGGCCAGTCCGCTTTAGAAAAAGAACTCATCTATCAGTTTCCATTCTTTTAAGCTTTAGGTAACAATTTCTGAAGTTTTGAAGGAGGATTTCATATCTGCAGAACAATTAATGTCTTAAGTCAGGGGTGTCAAACTCAATTTCATTGAGGGCCGCATCAGCATTGTGGTTGTCCTCGAGGGGCCGGGTGGGTGTGGCCTACTGGGTGGGCATGGATAGAGTGGGTGTGGTCTACTGGGTGGGCATGGGCAGCTCTACATCGTTCACGTCAAGGGTGCCTGTGGGGGCCTGGGCAGGAGTGGGACAGATCTGAGGGTCTCTGGCAGAAGGGGGTGGGACCGGGGCAAGCGCCAAGGCATGGTCCATTTCTTCATTCCTCACAAAGGGTGACACCTCCCCAACATGCACCCAGGGGGCGGGGCCGACACGGCAGGGGCTGGTTCCTCGCTGTTTCCAGACGGCCTTGTGGAGCTAAGACTGAATGCGTTTCAGCATAGATGGCCACCACAAAATTGTACATTGGCTCCCGGCCGGCCTGGGCCAGGGCCAAGGCAGCGGGGGCCGTTCCCTCACTGTTTCCAGGATGGCTTTGCGAGCCACATGAAACCACTTTGCGGGCCGCATCCGGCCCCCGGGCCTTGTGTTTGACATGTCTGTCTTAAGTGATTACTCAGGTAGCAGAGAAAGTAAGATCCCCCAGATTCATACCACACTGTCAGATTTTGATGTGTTCTAGAAGAAAGAATTTCTCAACCTTCATATCTAGTTTTACCTTCATTAAAATATTGCTATGTAAAATACAATAAACCCCAAAGCAAAGTTGATGCTAACATTAATCCAGGTAATTCTAGTAGATATGAATCCTAGAAAAAAGACGCCCTCTGCTGACTGGCTTTTAGGGGTTTTTTTTTTAATGAGCCATAACACTGAATGATAGCTTATACAATTTTAGATAGGAAGTGAAAGAAATCCACCATTTAACCAGGGTTTCTCGACCTTGGCAACTTCATTTGGCAACTTCAATTCTGTGGACTTCAACTCCCAAAATTCCCCAGGCAGCATTGCTGGCTAGGGAATTATGGGAGTTGAAATTTTCACATCTTAAAGTTGTCAAGGTTGAGAAGCACTGATTTTTAACCCTATAAATTGGAAAAGGCTGTCACACAGCATTGGAATTGGGGTTAGCATTGGAATCAATATAGAAAATCATATTTCTTGCCCTTTCAAGTTAATGCTTTTATGCCCAAGCTGGACAAAAAATTATTCCTTCTTCTTTAATATGGTGTTTTAAATCACAACTACAATTCCCATGAGCTTGACTACAATGGATTGCAGCCATTAGTTTATCCTATGGTAGGAAACAAAGACAGTGTGGCTTCTGATTTGGACATATTATATCCAGATTCTAACAAGATATGTCAAATATGTTGAATGGTGAGCGGCTATGTCAGGGGTAGGCAACCTTGGCTCTTTTATTTATTTATTTATTTATTTATTTATTTATTTATTTATTTATTTATTTATTTATTTATTTATTTATTTATTTATTTATTTATTTATTTATTTATTTATTTATTTATTTATTTATTTATTTATTTATTTATTTATTTATTTACATAAACTTATATGCCGCCCTTCTCCCTATAGGACTCAGGGCGGCTCACAGCATATTAAAACACACAAACGCCATTCCCCATAAAACCAATTAAAAACCAAATATTTGTCGCTGTATAGTTATTAAGATTCGAATTAAAATTATCCCTATTTAAAATTTCTCNCGGATCTCGGGGGGTAGTTCGTTCCAGAGGGTGGGGGCACCCACAGAGAAGGCCCTCCCCCTGGGGGTCGCCAGCCAACACTGCTTGGCCGACGGCACCCTGAGGAGGCCCGCTCTGTGGGAGCGTACCGGTCTGTGAGAGGGAATCTGTGGCAGAAGGCGGTCTCGGAGATATCCAGGTCCGATGCCATGGAGCGCTTATGACTCATGGACTTCAACTCCCAGAATTCCTGAGCCAGCATGGCTGAGCTTGGAAACCTCTCCCTTTCCCCTCAGCATGGCTGGCTCAGGAATTCTGGGAGTTGAAGTCCACGAGTCATAAAAGAGCCAAGGTTGCCTACCCCTGAACTATGTCCTTAATGTTTCAGATTGTTCTCGTAACGATCTTTAATTTCTGTTTATTTCACAGAATTTTGCCTCTTCATTATGACTCTGACAAACAACTCAGCTGAACTGAAGAAGCTTCTTGGATGAGAAATGAAATGTTTTCAAGGGAAAGTCCAGTTTCCTTTTGGAAAAAAGCACCTTTGGGGCAATCATGACCTGGATGATGGAGAGTTTCCATAGAAACTCAGTTGTTCAAAACTTTATCAACTTTCTCTATTCTCTATTCTTGCTCAAAAGATGTCCCAGGGACAAAAGATGTCCCTGGGACTGACACAATATCTAATCCCTTCCTTAATCTCCTGTATGGACAATTAATTATCACCTCAACTGCCTACCCATTCTTCCTAGGATTTTTTTCCCAGACAAGATCCATTCTCTCCTTTCACATTTGTTGTTTCTGCTCCACAGGAGAAAGGAGGAAGATTGTGTCAACTGTTCTGCTCTTGTTATGGTGTGCTTGATTAAGGAATCTAGATGTTCAACCAGGCTTACCGTGAAAACTCCCTTCATTTAATCCCCAGAAGAACATTCTGGTGAGATAGGTTGAGCTGAGAACAAATAATGGGTTTCAAGACACACTGTGGGTTTGTAGGGTGGGGAATAGATTGGACAACCATTTTTCTGGAATGGTATAGGGTCTCCTGCTTCAACAGGTCGTTGGTCTAGAACAGTGTTTCTCAACCTTGGCAACTTTACGATGTGTGGACTTCAACTCCCAGAATTCTCCAGCTAGCGTTGCTAGCTGGAGAATTTTGGGAGTTGAAGTCCACACATCGTAAAGTTGCCAAGGTTGAGAAACACTGGTCTAGAAGACCTCCAAGGTCCCTTCCAACTCTTTTGGACTCTCAAGCTAACTTAACATCTTAATTGTTAAAAGTGAAGCTGGAAATTGTTAGGGATGGTGCCAATGGAAGGGGAGTGTGGTGGGCCACAGTGAAGCAGTAGTTTCCCAGGAAGAAGGGATAAATTCCAGAAAGGTGGATTAGACACCCAGAGCTGGATAGGAGGGTTAGGATAACCACTTCCTAAAATCTCCCAAGGACTATCCATTAGGGCAGGAGTCTACACACTTGGCCCTTTTATGACTTGTGGACTTCAACTCCCAGAATTCCTCAGCCAGCATGCCTGGCTGAGGAATTCTGGGAGTTGAAGTCCACAAGTCATAAAAGGGCCAAGTTTGAAGACCCCTGCATAAGGGTGAGAATAGTAAGGGTTTAATCTGGCAAGATTCTGTCTATTGCGTGTGAGAAATAAAGAACTGAATTCTGGCAAGATTCTTCTAAGCTGTTCTTGGACTAAGCCTGGCATCATCATCAAATATCAGGTGTAGCCCACCCCTTCCTAGTTCTTGAACACAGCAGTGGTGATCAATTGTCTTAGAAAGGTAGGAGAAAGAAGCCGATGAGTTAAAGTCTGGAACATATGGAACATGGGCCTTGACTTCTGTGCGCTGCAGCAGACAGTATATTTATTATTTTGCACTACAAAATATCTAATCTAGCCAAGCTGTATCTGTGAGACTCCTGCCAAGTCAATTCCTGAAATAGGAGTCAAAACTTTCTGCTGTGTCTGGAGAAAAGCCTGACATTAGCCATTGCACCACACTTACTTGATTGGCTTTGATTTTTCTAACATAGCCAACATTGGGGGCTTGAAAGATAAGGAGATGAGACAACGAAGTCAAGGACCGGTCGGGAACAAGGGTAAGCGAAAGAGATGATTGGAAAGAAAGATTCAAGGAAGAGTATAGATCAGTGGTGGCGAACCTATGGCACGCGTGCCAGAGGCGGCATTCGTTGCCCCAGCCTCACCTCCCCCCATGACCCCCTCCTCACTAGCAGCCCCCCTGGAGGAGAGTCACCCCGAGTGTGGCCCACATGAAGTAGCACAGCCAAGGACATGGCAGCCAGGCAGCGTAGACAAGACTCTGCCCTCACGCCCCCATCCCACACAGTTGATGCTGTGGGGCGTGGGCAGAGGGCGTGGCCACCATGGTGCTGCTGGGCTGCTTGGGCGATCTGCGGTGGGTCCTGGAGGCGGTGAGTGGCCCTGCGGGCAGGCGGGGTGGGGGGCGGAGCAGGGGCGGGGCATGAGGTGGAGCAGGGGCGGGGCCAGTTTTTGGGCACTCGGTCTCTAAAACGTTCGCCATCACTGGCATAGATCCTTCCTTGCCCTGGGTATTAATTTAAGTTACCGAAGAATTTGAAGACATATGATTATTCTGGATTTGGAGAAAGGCATGCATGCCAACAAAGCTAGATATGTATCCTCAGCGATATTTGGATAATGATCTATTGGTACATTTAATTTAGGGCTGGTTCAATGGGTTTATGGAGTTTTTCATTTCAAGTAATGCCGCAGGAGAGGGGGGTGGTTAATTTGGTCAGAATAGCAGGAGAAAGAGACTGATGATCTTACCTTTAGGCCTCTGCAATTCTTTCCTTCAAACCTGCCTCACATCTGCTTCTGTTTCCATTGTGGAAGAAAAGCCTAATGGAAGGAGAGACATTTTGATCTGGAAAACAATACCAGAAAAAAGAAAAAGGCAAGAAAAGAGTGGAACATTTTGTCTCCTGCAGCTTTTCCAAAGTTGGCAAACAGAAGGGAGAAAATTTCATTATAATCCAAATGTTGCTGTTCAACGCAACATAAATATAGTGCAATTCCTGCAGAGTGTTGACAAGTAACGCTTACAGACGCTGGCCACATTAAATGGTTGGGGAGAGACACAAATTGTTTTTCTTTGGTCATAAAGCAGAACTTTTTTAAAAAAACAAAACAAAACCCTCTGCTATTTCGTATTAAAAATATGAAGCCATTGCTAAGTCAAATAAACACCTGAGCAACTGGAGGAAACAGAGTGAAAAGCTGGTTGTGACTTCCAAATACAGTTTGTCGCCTATTCATGATCAGTAACAAACAAAGTCGTAATTAATTATTTTTTTCTTTCTTATTTATATAAATAGGTGAGCCTCCCATCTTGATTCGCGGCACATGTGTCCACCAGGTGCAGATTTATTTTCAATATCTGAGAAATGAGAACACACGCCACATCGATTCGAATCTCGGCATTTGGTATACAGGTATGCAACTTATGACCACAATTAGAACCAGAATTTCTGTTGCTAAGTGAGTCAAGCTTGATTTTGTGACCTTTTTGTTAAGTGCAGTTGTTAAGTGAATCCGGCTTCCCGCCTTGACTTTCTTTGCTTGTCAGAAGCCAGCTGGGAAGGTCGCCAAAGGCAATAACCAGGTGACCCTGTGAGGCTGCAACTGACTAGATACACTCCAGTTGCCAGGCGCCTGGATTTTGATCCTGCAGCCATTGGGACCCTGCCACCAGCCATAAGGACTAGCCGTAAGTTGCTTTTTTCAGGGCAGTTGTGACTTTGAATGGTGGCTAAACAAACATCTGTAGCTGAAGGGCTGCCTGCATTGTGCTCTTAGAAAAATAATCTACATTCCAATCTCAATTTTCTTGACATGCTCTAAAAATTTACTCTACTCCCTGAATCTATCTTTCTTTCTTTCTTTCTTTCTTTCTTTCTTTCTTTCTTTCTTTCTTTCTTTCTTTCTTTCTTTCTTTCTTTCTTTCTTTCTTTCTTTCTTTCTTTCTTTTTCTTTCTTTCTTTCTTTCTTTCTTTCTTTCTTTCTTTCTTTCTTTTCTTCCTCCCTTCCTTCCCTTCCTTCTTTCCTTCCTTCTCTTTCCTTCTTCCCTTCCTTCCTTCCCTTCCTTCCTTCCTTCCTTCCTTCCTTCCTTCCTTCTACTTTTCTTCTTTCCTTCTTTCCTTCTTTCCTTCTTTTCTTCCTTCCTTCCCTTTCCTTTTTTCCTTCCTTCCGTTTCCTTCATTCTTTTATTTTCTTTCTTTCTTTCTTTCTTTCTTTCTTTCTTTCTTTCTTTCTTTCTTTCTTTCTTTCTTTCTTTCTTTCTATCTTTTTCTTCTTTCCTTCCTTCCTTCCTTCCTTCCTTCCTTCCTTCTTCACTGCTGTATATCTGGTTATTTAAAAAAAATAAAAAAGAGCTGTGATTTTGTTCCTTAAAGTGCATTGCGGAATGAATTAATCAATTTAATATTTTTTAGTGCTTTTCAGTCAATGCTGACTAAAGAAGTAAAAAAAAAAAAGTTAAATATGACGTTGTGCCACAGAATTATGTATATCAACTTATATTGGGTTTTTCACCAATTGATCAGTCTGCCTGTGCTCCACAACTTCACTATGTGAAAAAATTTCTTATTAAGTTATGAAGGAGCACGCCTGGCATTCTAAAATGTTGGTTTAAAAATAGAAAGTGACAGCCATGGTTTATTGGTCTAAGGATGAGGCTGAGAATAACAAACTCTCCTAAAATAGCAGAGTCAGCTTATATCTGCTGGACATTTTTAAACTGCCCTGAATCGCTACATGTTTTAAAAAAGAGATCAGTCACTCCAGTTTAAATAACCTGTCTCGCAAGATGTGAAAAGATGTAGAAAAGAGCCACACAAAAAATTGTCTAGTAAATTCAATGCATGCTGAGCATCCTCGGTGTCATGGTTCCGAAAGAAGAAACTCTTCAAAGAACTTTGAGGCATTGTTTTCCTTAAAGAATCTTTAATAGCAACATAGCTTCGGCACGTGCATAAAAGAAGCCAAAATCTGAATTCTCCTCCCCCAAACACACAGTATCTAAGCATAACTCACTCCTTCATTTAACAGTCATTAATCACATTCTCCAATTAGTTTGAAGTGCAAACTTTCCCTCCTGTTCCATAACCCGCCAGCACTTATCTCCTTTTATTATAACCAACCTTGAAGAATACTCTACTGAGATATTGTTCTGGTTAACTAGTCCCCAAGCACATTCTTCCCCCTCCCCTCCAGCACCATCTAATTTTAACTCTAAAAGTAATACACAGGTTAAATAGAAAATGTCTGCATCTTCATATATTGTCAAGCAAGAACCACACTTGGAATACTGCATCCAGTTTTGGTCACCAGGATGTAAAAAGGATGTTGAGACTCTAGAAAGAGTACAGAGAAGAGCAACAAAGATGATTGGGGGATTGGAGGCTAAAGCATATAAGGAACGGCTGCTGGAATTGGGTATGTCTAGTTTAATGAAGAGAAGGACGAGGGGGGACATGTTAGCAGTGTTCCAATATCTCAGGGGCTGCCACAAAGAAGAGGGTGTCAAGCTATTCTCCAAAGCACCTGAAGGCAGGACAAGAAGCAATGGATGGAAACTAATCAAGGAGAGAAGCAACTTAGAACTAAGGAGAAATTTCCTTACAGAACAATTAATCAGTGGAACAACCTGCCTCCAGAAGCGGTGAATGCTCCAACACTGGAGGTTTTTAAGAAGAGACTGGACAGCCATTTGTCCGAAATGGTATAGGGTTTCCTGCCTGAGCAGGGGGTTGGGCTAGATGACCTCCAAGGTCCCTTTCAACTTTATTATTATTATTTTTTTCTAGTCCAACCCCCTGCTCAAGCAGAAGACCCTATACCATTTCAGACAAAAGGCTGTCCAATCTCTCTTTAAAAGCCTCCAGTGTTGGAGCACCCAAAACTTCTGGAGGGAAGCAGTTCCACTGATTTGTCCGAAATGGTAGGGTTTCCTACCTGAGCAGGGGATTGGACTAGATGACTTCCAAGGTCTCTTCCATCATCATCATCATCATCATCATCATCATCATCATCATCATCATCATCATCATCATTATTATCCAGTGGTGAGATTAAAATATGTGAACAACTGGTTCTCTGTGTGGATGCCGCTTCTGGAAGTCCATTCTGGGCCTGGGCAACAAAAAATTAGCTACAGATTCCGCCAAAGTGGTGCAAACTGGCTGAATCCCACCACTGTTGATATCTCTTATTATTATTTTTATTATTATTATTTATTGCCTCCCAACGTCCAGCCAACAGTACCTTGGCTTTAATTGATGTTGTTCGGCTCCACTGCAGTTCAGGTGATTTTTTTCCCCTTCAGATGGTTTAAATGCACCCTTACGGAAGCAATTGCCTTTTTGGCAACCACAATTAAGAAGTCGTGTTCACAATGTCAAACAGTATTTATAGGGAATGCACCTTCAGAGAAGCAAGTGGCACTGATTTCAGTGGGGCTTCTTTCCAGGAGGAGCTGGAAGGTGGCCAAATGCACTGGCTGCTACATTTTACTAGATTGGAAGGTCAACTTCTTATCTTTAGGTATGTGCAGGAGAAGGATCACAATTTGCAGGCAGATCTGTGATAGCTTACCCACCAAAACTCCTCATTCTACACAGCAGAGTGCTTTGCCTACTGAGTGGGTCAGATTATCTAAGATTAATCAAAGAGTCTTGAAAACAAACTTTCTAGATGCCACTTACAGAGACACCATCTAATGCACACACACACAAAAAAAGACGTTGATGTTGGCAAGAGTGCAGAGAAGAGTAACAAAGATGATTAGGGGACTGGAGGCTAAAACATACGAAGAATGGTTGCTGGAGTTGGGTATGTCTAGTTTAACGAAAAGAAGGACTACGGATGACCTGATAGTAGCCTTCCAATACCCTCTTCCAAAGAAGAGGGACTCAAGCTATTCTCCAAAGCATCTGAAACAACGGATGGAAACTAATCAAAGAGAGAAGCAACCTAGAACTAAGGAGAAGTTTCCTTACAGAACAATTAATCAGTGGAACAACCTGCCTCCAGAAGTTGTGAATGCTCCAACACTGGAGGTTTTTAAGAAGAGATTGGACGACCATTTGTCTGAAATGGCATAGTGCTAACTGCCTGAGCAGGGGGTTGGTCTAAATTAGAAGACCCCCAAGGTCCCTTCCATTTCTGTTATTCTGTTATTCTTTTTTAATTGTTGTTTTTTTTTTTTTGCAGCACAAGGCAATTTTTTGTTGTATGCTCACTTTAATGTGATTTACTTCAGCAGCATGTCCAGAATCCAGCTAATGTTTGGCTGCCTTTCAGTCTTCTGCAATCTAGTTTAGAAACGCACAATTTATTGGGTTCAGCTTCATGAAAACCATCTGCATTCCTGTTAAACTATCCATTGGCATCCCACATCTATGGCAAGCTGGAGTTTTGGATATTGATTCAAAATCAGTATACTCCTTTAGCTACACATTGTGTGTAGTGGGACTAGATGAGCAAGCTGGGTTTCACCTTGAAGAGAAGTGTGGATTTTGTTGGAAAACCTGTGTGTTGCAGATCCTCCTTTGTTGAACCTATCACTCTGTTGATGGCACTTGGTCTACCCAAGGTCCTTTGGACTAGTCAACTATTGTCTTTAGGTACTGAATTTTATTTTCCCGGCAGGGCTGTGTGTCTCAAAATTGAAAAAAAAAAAAGTTTTATTCTAGCAACATTATCCTGGGACTTCATTTGAAATTAACAATCTTTTAAGAAATCCTGGACTTCCCACAGGTTTTCCTACCAGCCACATTCCATTATAAACCAAATAAACCTAACTCTGAAGAGAACCAGTTGCAAGATTTCATCCATAAATCTGAAACTGAGGACTTGAGCACTCTCTCACACGCTAATGGTTTAGGGAAGAAAGAATATCCAGTCTTGCCTTGAGTCTGATCTGTTGCTGTTTTCAGCAAAAGCTTGGGCTGCATCTAAGCTACCTTCTCATTTATCAACTGAAGATGGAAATGAGCGCCTCTCTATGCTTCAGATCAGACATGTCAAACACAAGGCCCTGGGGGCGGATGCGGCCCGCAATATGGTTTCATGTGGCCTGCGAAGCCATCCTGGAAACAGTGAGGGAACGGCCCCCGCTGCCTTGGCCCTGGCCCAGGCTGGCCGGGAGCCAATGTACAATTTTGTGGTGGCCATCTATGCTGAAACGCATTCAGTCTTAGCTCCACAAGGCCGTCTGGAAACAGCGAGGAACCAGCCCCTGCCGTGTCGGCCTCACCCCCTGGTTGCATGCTGGGGAGGTGTCACCCTTTGTGAGGAATGAAGAAATGCACCATTGCTTGGAAGTGGCCAGCAAATGGCCCTCGGCTACTTCACATATCCGGCTTGATGGGCTGCGGGGGAGGGGTTTCGGCAGGCTCTTCTAGTGGACCATGCCTTGGTGCTTGCCCTGGTCCCACCCCCTTCTGCCAGAGACCCTCAGATCTGTCCCACTCCTGTCCAGGCCCCCACAGGCACCCTTGACACAAATGATGTAGAGCTGGCCACGCCCACACAGTAGGTCACACCCACTCCAGCCACGCCCACCCAGTAGGCTGCACCCACCCTGGCCACACCTACCTGCCCCCCCGAGGACAACCGCAATGCTGATGCGGCCCTCAATGAAATTGAGTTTGACACCCCTGCCATAGAGCAATAACCATAGCCGAGTTTTACCGAAAGGTCACTGACTGTATTATCCTCCTCTTTTTCCTTCCTTTTATTTGAAATGCAAACAATGGATAAAAACCATTCATCTCCACATAGTATCCAGGTCTAGGGTATATAATTGTTTATAAAAAGAATAATTCAGGCTTCTATAGAATTAAAGAGCTGGCGCAGGTCTCCTTCCACATGACCAACATGGACGCCCACCAAACTGATTAAAGGAAGTTATCCTGGATAAGACTACATTCTGGCAATCCAGTTGCAGAATATTGTCTCAGCTGAAAACTATCTGAGCACACCAGCGTGCTTTTTTTTTTAAAGCGAATGCACAGCTCTGCTCATTGTAACAGAATGTCAGATACCCTTTGATTCTTTTATTAGATATAGTGTAATGTCACTTATCTAAGCAAAATTATATTGATTTCTCTGTGCTTTGGCAAACCTCAGGCAATAAAATGATTCCTCCTTGCCAAGCAGAGCTGACAGGACCGTCGATTTATAACTTGGCTGTTTAGAAAAGCATGAGGTATAGTATTACTTGAGAATGAGGACTTGTTGGAAAGGAAACAAAGGCCATTGTGTCTTAAGGCACTGAAGATTATTTAGCTTCAGCAAAAGTAGCCATGCCGTGGCCATGTAGTCCAATTGACAAAAGCTAAAACCCATCCAACTCGTGGTGAGTGAACAGGAAGATAATGAAATGTATTTCCAGCTCTCCCTCCGAAGTATGTGGGTAGTGATATGTTGAGATGGTTAGCTGGATCAGAAGAGGACTGATGTAAGAACCATCTGGTTGCTGACTTTGCAAATCAAATAGGAATATCCCTTATCTCCATAGTTCCCCTTCTCTCTCTCTCTCTCTCTCTCTCTCTCTCTCTCTCTCTCTCTCTCTCTCTCTCTCTCTCTCTCTCTCTCTCTCTCTCTCTCTCTCTCATATCATAAACAAAAGAGAAGAGCTGCCTTTGAATTATGAATGTGGAGAGAGTTATGGACTGCAAGAAGAACAAGTCAATCAGTTATGGACCGCATGTAGGCTGACAGTTGAGGTGATTATCAACAAACAGAAGTTCATCTATTCAGGGGTCTTCAAACCTGGCCCTTTTATGACTTGTGGACTTCAACTCCCAGAATTTCTCAGCCAGCATGAAGTCCACAAGTCATAAAAAAGGCCAAGTTTGAAAACCCCTGATCTACTTGGAAATACGGGCTAAACAAAAACTATTCTGCTTGGTAGGAATGAAGAAAGTAGAATGAGAGGACAATAAATAAGATGGATAGACGGGATGAAAAATGTTGCTGAAGTCTCCTCAGAAGAGCTATGCATTCAGAAGGATTCAACCCATGGAAACATTTTGAAACATGAGTCTTACTATTTGGACATCATCCCATGTTTTTGCTTCTTCCTTTCTTTATCTGGTAGTCACCAGCTCCTTGTCATAGTTATATCTGCTTCCATCTTGTTTGGACCAATCTTCAAAACTCAAATTATTTTGAAGTTTCTATCCATTTGGGTGCTTGCATTTTGCAAGGTTTGAAAAATCCAGTAAATTACGTTGCAGGTGCCAAAGTTAGAGAACCAAAACCTGTCATTATCTAATTTCAGGCCCGATAAGAAAACGGTATCTTTATGGTTGTCAAGCTAATTATATATTCTGGTTGCAAATTACAAGGTCCCTGTTCGCTTGATGACCTTTTCTGGCCAGGTTTTCAGAACAAACCAACAAAGCCCATAGCACATCCTATAAAGATAAAAAAATGAAAGGTTTGGAAAGTATCCAGATGGTTTCTAGTCAATTACTTCCAGAGTTTGTGGTAGTTACATATTGCAAAATCTAAGTGTTCCTTCTGCAGAATAACACAGCAGCTTACAGTATATCTGTGCTTCCGTGTCTACTCACTCAACTCAAGTGGAGTCTCTGGCTTCCCCCGTTGACTTGGCTCCTCAGAAGCTGGCTGGGAAAGTCATAGATGGTGATCACGGACCCCAGCACACTGCAACTGTTATACATTTTAATCCCATGATTGGGGAAATGCCGTGAGGATTGTAAGTGGGAGGACCGAGTCGTAAGGGGTTCAAGTGGGTCTGTTGATTATATACCTGGCTCCCTGCTATGTATCAACAGCCCTGCCTGAGCTGGCCGACGTAATAGCCGGGGTGGCGGTTGCGACCCCCAGACTTATGGTCATGGGGGATTTCAACCTGCCATCGGCGGGCGAGGCGTCGGCGGCAGCTCAGGAGTTCTTGGCTTCCATGACGGCCTTGGA
>NW_015387994.1:176660-275089 GCF_001527695.2 Protobothrops mucrosquamatus | reverse complement strand
AGAACAATTAACCAGTGGAACAACCTGCCTCCAGAAGTGGTGAATGCTCCAACACTGGAAGTTTTTAAGAAGAGACTGGACAGCCATCTGTCCGAAATGGTGTAGGGTTTCCTGCCTGAGCAGGGGGTTGGACTCGATGACCTCCAAGGTCCATTCCAACTTTATTATTATTATTATTATTATTATTATTATTATTATTATTATTATTATTATTATTATTGTTATTGTTATTATTATTGTTATTGTTGTTGTTGTTGTTGTTGTTGTTGTTGTTGTTGTTGTTGTTGTCCAGTTGGGCAATGAAATGTCTGCAGGAAAACAACAGAGAGCAGCAAGGACCTCACACTTATATTAGTGTACATTAACAGATTATTGAATTTAGATTAATAGTGCACTGATGGTGT
Organism: Protobothrops mucrosquamatus; assembly: GCF_001527695.2. Taxonomy (NCBI): domain Eukaryota; kingdom Metazoa; phylum Chordata; class Lepidosauria; order Squamata; family Viperidae; genus Protobothrops; species Protobothrops mucrosquamatus. The sequence continues at coordinate 274,685 of NW_015387994.1, read as the reverse complement.
TACCTAGTTAGGTAATGAAATGTCTGCAAGAAAACAACCAAGCTCAGAGACCACCAAGGACCCCTTGTAACCAATTTTTCATTTGCTGAAAAAGTTCGTCTGTAGCCACAATGGATTTGCTTTTAACGATACGTTAAGTGTGAGTCTCACTCATTGATGCTGAAATAACAAAAACTGACCTAAAGCAGATTTCTCCAACCTCATTTCCTCTGTACAGATAGTCCTCGACATACGAACAGAGTGGAGCTTGCCCATTACTGTCCTTATGACTTGATGGTCATTCAACAAGTCAGTCATGCGACCAATTTGATTTTATGACTTTTTTTGTGCTGGTGGTTAAGCAAATCACCATCGTTTGTTAAGCGAACCAGTGGTTTGCTCTGGATGTGGTCTTGGCTGAAAACTGCAAATAAATGCCTGGTTTTTTGGCAAAACCGCCATAAAAGGTGGTCACATGACCGCAGGATGCTGCAAACAGCTGTAAATATACACCATATTTGCCAGCAGCCGAATTTTGGTCATGTTACTGCAGAGGGGGCCTGACCACTGGGTCTTCAAATCTGGGTCGCAAGTCCCCTTTTTTTGGATCCGTCGTACATTTGGTCACTAAGCAACTGGTCGTAAGTCAAGATCTACATATAAAGCATTACTTATGCTACCTATTATACTGATATTTGAGAATACTAAAGCCAGACAACCTCCAATCCAAGCCTTGGTTAGTCACAGTTAAATCCACTGACAATGACCCAAGATAAATATCTCTGCAGCCTTTTATCAAACATAGGATAATAGGGTTGAAAGGGACCTTGACGATTTTGTAGTCCAACTCTCAGTTTGAGCAGGAGATCCTATGCCAGGAATAGGCAACCTTGGCTCTTTTATGACTTGTGGACTTCAACTACCAGAATTCCTGAGCCAGCATGGCTCAGCATGGAAACCTCTCCCTTTCTCCTCAGCATGGCTGGCTCAGGAATTCTGGGAGTTGAAGTCCACAAGTCATAAAAGAGCCAAGGTTGCCTATCCCTGTCCTATGCCATTCTGCACTAATGGCTGCCCGGTCTGTTCTTTAAAACCTCCTGTGAGGAGAATGCACACCTTCCGGAGGCAGGTTGTTCCTCTGGTTAACTGTTCTCACTGTCAGGATTTTTTCCTTATTTCTAGGTTGGATGTCTCTTTAATGATCCATTACTTCTTGTCCTGCCCTCAGGTGCTTTGAAGACTAGATTGACCCCCTCTTCTTTGTGACAGCCCCTCAAATATCGGAAGACAGCTATCATGTCACGCCCAGTCCTTCTCTTCACTAGTCTAAATATACCTAGTTCCCTCAATTGTTCATCTTATGCTTTAGCCTCCAGACCCCTGATCATCTTTGTTGCTCTTCTCTGTATTCGTTCTAGGGCAGTGACGGCGAACCTTTTAGAGACCGAGTGCCCAAACTGCAACCCAAAACCCACTTATGTATCGTTGGGTGCCGGGTAGGCCTGGCCCATTGGGTGGGTGTGGCCCATTGGGTGGGCGTGGCTGCCATGGTAACGGCAGACAGGGTGGGACTAAAAAGTTCAATCAATCAATTCCAACTTTGCGAGATCTTTTTTTTCCCCGCAAGAAGTTGAAATTGATTGATTGAACCGGCGGCGGAGGCCTAAAGCGAAAAAGTTTTATAAAACCCAGCTGAAGGCCTAGGACTGGGGTGAGGGCACGTGTGCCCACAGAGAGGGCTCTGCGTGCCCGTGCCATAGATTCGCCACCACAGTTCTAGGGTCTCAACATCTTTTTTTTTTTTTTTAAATTCTCCAGCAGGATATCACTTCCTGAATGAAACTGCCAGAAGGGTTGCCCGTAAGAAGGTGGGGGTGGTCACAAAAGTGAAGGTGGCATCACAATCACGGCACAAAGGAGGACAGCTTCAACTGGGTAGTAATAATAATAAAAGTTGGAAGGGACTTTGGAAGTCATCTAGTCCAACCCCCTGCTCAGGCAGGAAACCCTATACTATTTCAGACAAATGGCTGTCCAGTCTCTTCTTAAAAACTTCCAGTGTTGGAGCATTCACCGCTTCTGGAGGCAGATTGTTCCACTGGTTAATTGTTCTGACTGTCATGAAGTTTCTCCTTAGTTCTAGGTTGCTTCTCTCCTTGATTAGTTTCCATTCGTTGCTTCTTGTCCTGCCTTCAGGTGCTTTGGAGAATAGCTTGACTCCCTCTTCTTTGGAGCAGCCCCTGAGATACTGGAAGACTGCTATCATGTCCCCCCTCATCCTTCTCTTCATTAAACTAGACATACCCAATTCCAGCAACCATTCCTTATATGTTTTAGCCTCCAGTCCCCTGATCATCTTTGTTGCTCTTCCCTGTACTCTTTCTAGAGTCTCAACATCTTTTTTTACATTGTGGTGACGAAAACTGGATGCAGTATTCCAAATGTGGCCTTACCAAGGCATTGTAAAATGGTATTAACACATCACGTTAACACTTCACATTAGTGATGGCCACCATCGTGACATCCCCATCTGCTTGTCTTTACCAGCCAAAGAGGACAAAGACAATCTCTTGGCCTGATGTCTTCAAGAAATGCGCTCCTCTCAATGGTCCAAGGGACACCCAGAAGGAACCAAGGCAGTCAGAGATATGGATTCAGAGCTTGAGGGCGGCGCGGGAACCCAACGGACCTACCTTCAAAACTCTTGAATGACTCGAAGAGCTCAATGAGCGACTGAGTTGAAAGCTGCTCATGGTACTTGGAAGCCACCTGGACGCAGATCTGCAAGTTCTGGCGGATGTTTGCTGACAGCATCGCGCGCAAGCATTCCAGGGAATCTTCCACGGAAAGGGAGCCAAAGTAGTTCACCAGCCACTGCAAGCAAAAGGAAACATTAGAAAGGACCTTGGTTTTTCTTACACTTCTTTGTGGCAGAAATATTGTAGATCTGAGGTGAGGTGTGAGAACGGCCTTCCCCAACAGGAACCTTTCGGCAGGGATGGGGATTTTAACTCCCATAAATCTCAGCCAGGATTGGCAATGATAACTCCCTGCACAAAGCTTCTTTTGGTGAGATGGGTGCCCATATAAGTCTGGTTAATAAACCAATTAAATGAATTCCCCACCATCCAGTCAGAGCTGAAGACACTTCTGGGATGAGAAGCAAAACGTCTTCAAAGAACAAGAAGAAAGTCCAGTTGCCTCTTGAAAAAGCACTTTTGGGATTAAATGAATCCATTGGCATCACAGCAATAGCAATAAGGTTTATATCCCGCCTCACAGCACTCTCTGGCCCAGGGGTAGGCAACCTTGGCTCTTTTATGACTCGTGGACTTCAACTCCCAGAATTCCTGAGCCAGCTTGGCTCAGCATGGAAACCTCTCCCTTTCTCCTCAGCATGGCTGGCTCAGGAATTCTGGGACTTGAAGTCCACGAGTCATAAAAGAGCCAAGGTTGCTTCCCCTGCCCTATACCAGGGGTGGGGAACAATGGCCCCTTCATGACTCGTGGACTTCAACTCCCAGAATTCCTGAGCCGGCATGGATCAGCATGGAAACCTCTCCATTTCTCCTTAGCATGGCTGGCTCAGGAATTCTGGGAGTTGAAGTCCACGAGTCATAAAAGAGCCAGGGTTGCCTATCCCTGCTCTGGTCTATTGACCCCAACAATCTGGATCCTCATTTTGCAGTCTGCCATAATGCATTCTAACCACTGCGCCACCAGAGCTCTTGATACTGGTTTTTTAGAAGCTGTTCAAACCAAGTTCTTTTCGGCGTACTTTTAGAGTGCAAAATAATGCCGTTAGTTATGAACCGAACGTTTGTACTTTGTAGCTTGGTTAGATTGTGTTTATACTTTGGTTTAATTTTTACTGTGGTGTGTTTTGTTGTCTTGTCTTGTATGTAAACAACCAACAGTCTCTATTGATTGTGTTGGGAATAAACTAAATATATTATGTACGCTTGGTGTAGAGGTAATCCTTGGCTTACAACCATTCATTGAGTGACTGTTCAAAGTTACACAGCACTGAAAAAAGTGGCTTGTGACCGGTTTCCACACTTATGTTCATTGCTGCATCCCCACGGTCACGTGATTAAAATTCAGATGCTTCTCTGGCTCATATTTATGATGGTTGCAGTGTCCCCGGGGGTCATGTGATCCCCTTTTGCGACCATCCGACAGGCAAAGTCAATGGGGAAGTCAGATTCACTTAGCAATTGTGTTACTAACTTAACAACTGCAGTGATTCACTTAACAACTGTGGCAAGAAAAGTCACAAAATGGGGCAAAATTCACTTAACAACTGTCTGGCTTAGAAATGGAAAATTTGGGGCTCAATTGTGGTGGTAAGTCAAGGACTATCTTGTACTGCCACCTCTAAATAGAATAATTGTTCCCAAATGCAGCTGGACTTCAATCTCTCAGCAATGGCCAAAGTTCTCCGAAACGGCCTTCTCTTGAAAGATGAAAATAGTCCCATTGTTATTAAGATTTCTGGAAACTGATTAAATCTGAATTATTCCAGGGGACTTTGGAATGAATAATGACACTGTCAAGATTACACTAGGTGGTTTGATTTAACTTTTAATTTACTGTGTACATTTGATTGCTGCGTTGTATGACTGCTGCTAGCTGCTCAAAGTCAAAAGATATGCAGCCCAGCAAATTAAATTTATTCAATTTATTTGCCACCCATCTGGCTTCAAAGTGACTCTGGGCGGCTTAAAGCAGACATGTCAAACACAAGGCGGCCCGCGAAGTGGTTTCATGTGGCCGGCGAAGCCATCCTGGAAACAGTGAGGGAACGGCCCCCGCTGCCTTGGCCCTGGCCCAGGCCAGCCGGGACCCAATGTACAATTTTGTGGTGGCCATCTATGCTGAAACACATTCAGTCTTAGCTCCACAAGGCTGTCTAGAAACAGCGAGGAACCAGCCCCTGCCGCGTCAGCCCCGCCCCCTGGGTGCATGCTGGGGAGGGGTCACCCTTTGTGAGGAATGAAGAAATGGACCATGCCTTGGCGCTTGCCCTGGTCCTACCCCCTTCTGCCAGAGACCCTCAGATCTGTCCCACTTCTGCCCAGGCCCCCACAGGCACCCTTGACGCGAACAATGTAGAGCTGGCCATGCCCACCCAGTAGGCTGCACCCACCCTGACCACACACACACACACACACACGACGGCAACCGCAATGCTGATGCGGCCCTCAATGAAATTGAGTTTGACACCCCTGGCTTAAAGCATAAAAACATTAAAATCAACACGGGTTCTTCACACATAAATTAGGTGCACTTTCAGCCCTGTACCTCAGGGTTGAGGAGGTGTGTGTGGACCACGGCTCGCTTGATGTCGTACAAGTCAGTGAAGTGTTCCAGCGCCCTTTGGAGGAGACCAGCTTTCTCGCACAGCTGGGCAATGTGGGCCCGGTCATAGTGGGTGAACATCTGGTTCCCCAAGATGGCATCGGCGACCTGAAAGAGGAGATTTTTGCTTGAGATACAGATCTGTGGCAAAGAAGCTCCGCCAGAAATTAATGCTTGGATAACTCTGGTGTGTACAGAGCCCAAATGTCAAGCCCCCACATGCACAAACAAGAAAGTGAGGATTTTAATGCTAATTTTGGGGTGAAAACAGAACGCTTGGGAACTGCAAAACAAATTTCCCAGGGTCATTCATACTTAATGCATTAAGTCTCTGAATAATTCAAACTGCTTCTCACCAAAATGCTTTCCCGTCACCTGGGCCGAGTTGCCCTTTATGACCCAGGCGACTCTTGGTAATTATTATTAGATTTTTATCTCGCCTTGATTATTTTTATAAATAACTCAAGGTGGTGAATATACAGTATCTAATACTCCTCCTTCCTTCTATTTGGATGAAAAATAATCAAGGAGGGAACCAACCTAGAAATAAGTAGAAATCTCCTGACAGTTAGAACAATTAATCAGTGAAACAGCTTTACCTCCAACACTGGAAGTTTTTAAGAAGAGTCTGGACAGCCATTTGTCTGAAATGGTACAGGGATTCCTGCCTGAGCCGGGGGCTGGACTAGAAGACCTCCAAGGTCCCTTCCAACTCTGTTATTCTGTTATTTCCCCCACAGCAACATCCCTGACAGCAGGGTCGGGCTGAGAACGAGCAACAGGCCCAAAGTTACCCAGCTGACTTTTATGCCTAAGGCAAACTAGAACTCACAATCTGCTGGTTTCTAGGCCAGCACCTTAACCACTAGACCAGAGTGCCTCTTATGCTTGTTGATTCTCTCTTCCGTACCATTTTTCCTAGCTCCCCACAAATCTCTCACAGCAGCCTCCGGAAGTAGTAGTAGTAGTAGTAGTAGTAGTAGTAGTAGTAGTAGTAGTAGTAGTAGTAGTAGTAGTAGTAATAATAATAATAATAATAATAATAATAATAATAATAATAATAATAATAATAATAATAATAATAAAAAAGTTGGAATGGACCTTGGAGGTTATCTAGTCCAACCCCCTGCTCAGGCAGGAAACCCTATACCATTTCGGACAAATGGCTGTCCAGTCTCTTCTTAAAAACCTCCAGTGTTGGAGAATTCACGCTTCTGGAGGCAGGTTGTTCCACTGGTTAATTGTTCTAACTGTCAGGAAGTTTCTCCTTAGTTCTAGGTTGCTTCTCTCTTTGGTTAGTTTCCACCCGTTGCTTCTTGTCCTGCCTTCAGGTGCTTTGGAGAATAGCTTGACTCCCTCTTCTTTGTGGCAGCCCCTGAGATACTGGAACACAGCTATCATGTCCCCCCTCGTCCTTCTCTTTGTTAAACTAGACATTTATTTATTTATTTATTTATTAATTGTATTTATATCCCGCCCTTCTCCTTTCGGACTCAGCAGCCGTTCCTTGTTTGTTTTAGCCTCCAGTCCCCTAATCATCTTTGTTGCTCTTCTCTGTACTCTTTCTGGACAGGCTGCTGATTATAAGAAATCCGAATACTTTTCAGTATCCACTGCCAGCTCTCTTTTTTTTTTTTAAAACCAAGCCAGGTTTGCAGACCTGCTCATTCATGGCTTTAGAAGAACACTGCCCCAAAATGCTTCCACAGTTCAGGGAAACTGGGTTTTCTTAACACCCTATCAAAATGGAAATCACAAGGAGTGATTTGTAATAACTGTAATAATTTTAGACAGCCACTCACTTTGATAAACTTTTGATTTTAAAAAGAATGAACCCTCAAGTTCAGAACAAACTTTTGGAAATCTAATCATTATAAAAATACTAGCACCTGGATTTAATCAGTTTAACTTCCATGTAAAACTGGAAGCTTCTGCCTGCAGGAAACGATGAGCATTAAAGCATCTCGGCTTTTTTTTTTTTTTTTTAAAGGGCTAGAATGAGCTGAACTGAAATCCCTGTTTTAAGGGTTTCTTTATAGGAGCTTTGCATCCAAATATTACTTCCAATTCCTGTGAGAGAAAAGTCCAAGAAATAGAGTAATTAAATCCTTTCGAGAACCAGGTGCAAAACCTACCTGAGGTGCATGCATGAGATTCATTTCAAGCAGACGAGTTTGCAAAGGCCCTTCAGATGGACGGTTGTTTTTTAGAGCATCCAAGAGAAAAGCCGTACACTGCTGGATCAGGTTGTATTCCATAAACACATCTACTATCTGCAAAATAAAATAAAAGGGAGCACTTGTTTTAGATTCTTCCCACCCAAGGCAGATAAAGCCTTGTATAAACATTCCAGCAAATAAATATAAGGTTATCTAATTCAGACAAATCATGCATGTTTAAAGCTCCAAATGAATTCCGTATCTTCTTCTTGTTAGAAGTTCAAAGCATTTCAAATCTGAAACCATTTTTAAACAGAGTTCTGATCTCATTAGTAGCTTTTCAACTTTCAAACAGCTCTATTTGCATCTGAATCATGTATTTTGAGCACAAAATGAGGCCTTGTCAAACATGGGACCTTCCTAGGAAAGAGTTTAAAACTCAAAACAGAGCCATATGACAGGTTGAACTTTTCAATTCAATTCTGAAATGTTTCATATACAACAGGAGTCTTCAAACTTGGCCCTTTTATGACTTGTGGACTTCAACTCCCAGAATTCCTCAGCCAGGCACGCTGGCTGAGGAATTCTGGGAGTTGAAGTCCACAAGTCATAAAAGGGCCAAGTTTGAAGACCCCTGATATATGACGACACTCAACTGTCTTTTCACAAAACCTGTTTTCACTTTAGTGCCAAATCCTGATACTGTACAACAGTGTTTCTCAACTTTAAAATGTGTGGCCTTCAGCTCCCAGAATTCTCAGCCAGCATGCAACAGCTTAAAGCTGGCAAGGTTAAGCAAAACTGCTGTAGAATCCTACAGATTTCAAAAACTGCCTCAAGGACCCCCTCAAATCAGAGGGATATTCTTGTACATCTGTATGTCCTCAAGAGACCATGTGAAAGATTTAGCAAGGAGGACCTGGGTCCGTCAAGAAATGCCTGCTGAGACTTCACCTTCCACATGAGGTCAGGAGAACATGGATCTGTGCAGCCCCCATACATCCTCCAACATCCTCAAGACTGCTAAATACAAGCCCTTCCAGAGTCGCATCACCTACCATTTTGCTCCTTGAACAAATGGCCAGCTGCTAAATTTTACACCCCATCGTAAAGCTGAAGTCTTATATCCTCACTCTATTTATGACCAAACTGGGCTTATAGCCCACACTGACTTAAGGCTCAAAATTGTTAAGGACCGCCACATTCCCACATTCTGAATGCTCTGCAGCATGGTTGTTACCATGCTTGCTTAATGTCACCTTTTACTACCTTATTCGTAAACCTTCACAACAGGGCACACACTCTGAATTTTGTGATTGCAACACTGCCAAATTTCCTGCTAGCATCACTCAACGCTACACAAAGAGCAAAGAGGTCAGTGGCCGGAAATGACAGAAACATCCATGTGAAAAACAGGATTATTGGAAAAACTGAAATGTTTATTTAGATGCAACTAGTGGACTTTATAGGAAAGCAAGGATCTCCAGGATAAAGCCATTTATTGCAGCCTGCTGGAGCAAACTTGTCACTGTGTTAAGAAATGTTATGAACTGGAATAGCCATAGCAATAAACCAGCCAATGAGAACTGTTTTTGATTAAGACACAGTATTGACTGTGTGAGGCATGCGATCCAGCTTAGGTCTGGGTGTGTCTTAGTCCAGTGGTGGTGAACCTATGGTACCCGTGCCAGAGGCGGCACTCGGAGCCCTCTCTGTGAGCACACGTGCTGTTGCCCCAGCCTTGCCTCTTCCCGTGACCCCCTCCTCACCAGCAGCCCCCTGGAGGCTTGGAGCACCGCAGCCAAGGACATGGCAGCCAGGCAGCGTAGACAAGACTCTGCCCTCACACCCCATCGCACACAGTTGATGCTGCGGGGCACGGGCAGAGAGCATGGCCGCGGTGGTGCTGCTGGGCTACTTGGGCAGTCTGCGGGCCCTGGAGGTAGTAAGTGGGCCTGTGGGCAGGCGGGGTTGGAGCAGGAGCGGGGCCAGTTTTTGGGCACTCGGTCTCTAAAAGATTCGCCATCATTATTTTCTGATCTCCAAGTTAAGACTTGTTGATGTTCCCCAGAGCTGAATGAAACTGTACGTATCGTGTTTATATATATTTTATAGATAAAGTTTTTCTAAACTATGCCTTCTGCTCATTTTGAATGTGTGCTTATTTTTGCCCTGGAAAGCTGTAAACTCTACCAAAACTGACCCAAATGTCCTTTTCTCTCTCTTTCAAGATCTTTCCTTACTTGTGTAATATCTGCCAGAGGTTCTTCATCTTGCACCAACATTTGGGCAAACTGCTGTCCTTGGTCCGGGCTGATCCGCATTACGTTCCTCAGGAGGAAGATCCAGTCTGGAGTGTAACCAACCTAGAAAGAGCATGTGAAGGCAGAAAAAAGAAACATTTTATCAGCTTTGCTCTACTTTTGAGTGAGATTATCTGTGTTTGGCTTGGTCACCTTTTAGACTGAAAACTGAAAAAGCTCAACCCGATTCATCTCCTAGCAAGAGTTCACAGACCCCAAGATGCACCAATAAAGGAGGGTTGAAATGAGGGGGTCCTTGGTGCTCTGTGAGCTTGCTTGTTTTCTTGCAGACCTTTCGTTACCCAAATAGTAACTAGTATTTCGTTACCCAAATAGTAACTAGTAACTAGGAAAAGACGCCTAGAGAGCAGTTGGAGGGCTAGCCGAACCGAATCCGACCGAGCACAGGTAAGGATGCATGTTAGATCCTACCTAGTGGCGATGAGGGTGGCTAGATCTAACTACTACTCCACACTCATTGCGTCATCAGATAACCGCCCGGCCGCCCTCTTCAGGGTGACCCGCTCTCTCCTCCAGTTGAGGGAGGGAGGGGATCCCCTGGAGGGGAGGGCCGAGGACTTTGCTCAATATCTGTATGACAAAGTCGCTCGGATCCGAGAAGGCCTTGACTCTGACTGGGTGGCCCCGGGGGAGGAGACGGGAGCAGGTCTTGAGACTGNTTTGTTTGTTTTTTAAATAAAATTTTATTAATTTTTGTAATTAACCAACAAATACCAATATGATGCATTTACATATACAAGCAATGAAAAATAATCCAAATCAGTACATTTTCGGAGACGCTCGGCAGTCCCCGCCTTGCCTCCACCCTCATTCACTTTCCTGTCCTTCCTCTCTCTGATCCCACAACCTCTCCACCTTCCTCCTTTCCACCTAACTACATCCCCTCTCCCTTCTTAACCATCTCTTCGAGTGCAGTTTGGGGTGCCAACCGAGCATCTCCTCTTTTCAATACAGTTATTATTCACCTATAACATATAAATACATCAATTTTTGTAATTATAAAATGACAGATTTGTTGTTATAGAAATGGCTAGTCCCATACAGCATTAACCTCGTGAGCTCTCAAGCTTCCTCCTTCCGTTATATATTCAAGATGGACAGTATTTAATATTTATCTGTTTCTTTATGTAGGGGTGTGGGTCTATACATATGTTGTACATAGTATGTTTAGGTGTGTGTCATGTATGTGTTTCACTTTGAGAGCGGGCAACTAAATTTCATTTTTGATGTGTGCCGTTGTGCCCACAGTAAAAAAATGACAATAAAGGTTATCTTATACTATTATGTAAAAGTAAAAAGTTGAGGTTTGAGGTTACTGTTTTATTCGACTGTACCAGAGGGAGTTGGAAAGTCAATGCCTTTTTTCTCTCCCTTATTTTCTACACTTCTCCTTTCCCCTTTCCCCCCTTTATTTGCTTTTGCATTTTTTTTATATTACAAACTAATAAAAATGGTGAAAAGGTAAAAAAAAAAAAAGTTTCAGAGGAACTAATTACCTTCTTGGCGTACAGCACAATCTTCTGAACTTGCCCCGTTTCGGCAAAACACTGAATGACCTTATTGGGAACGTTAGCCCGTAGGTAGACGCTCAGGGCCAAGGTGGGGTCCACAGACTTCACGAGGTCTCCCAGTTCTTCAGAGCATTCCAACTGTTTAAAAGCAAGCGATGCAGAGATTGGGTTTTTGAGGTTTTTTTTTTTAAATACCCAACAGGATGCTGAATATATAAAACAAACTGCAAGTACCACTTAATACCACTCTACAATGCCTTGGTAAGGCCACACTTGGAATACTGCATCCAGTTTTGGTCACCACGATGTAAAAAAGATGCTGAGACTCTAGAAAGAGTACAGAGAAGAGCAACAAAGATGATTAGGGGACTGGAGGCTAAAACATGTAAGGAACGGTTGCTGGAATTGGGCATGTCTAGTTTAATGAAGAGAAGGACGAGGGGGGACATGAGAGCAGTGTTCCAGTATCTCAGGGGCTGCCCCAAAGAAGAGGGAGTCAAGCTATTCTCCAAAGCACCCGAAGGCAGGACAAGAAGCAACGGATGGAAACTAACCGAGAAGCAACCTAGAACTAAGGAGAAACTTCCTGAGGGTGAGAACAATTAACCAGTGGAACAACCTGCCTCCAGAAGTTCTGAATGCTCCAACACTGGAAGTTTTTAAGAAGAAACTGGACAGCCATTTGTCCGAAATGGTGTAGGGTTTCCTGCCTGAGCAGGGAGTTGGATTAGATGACCTCCAAGGTCCCTTCCAACTTTATCATTATCATTATTATTATTATTATTATTATTATTATTATTAGTAGTAGTAGTAGTAGTAGTAGTAGTAGTAGTAGTAGTAGTAGTAGTAGTAGTAGTAGTAATAGTAGAAACGTTTCCCCATGTGTGCAAATGTGACAAGTAGTTGGGGAAACATGCATCCTAAGGAAACTTCCAAAACATAATATTTGTTTTGTTACAGTATGTGATTCCCCCCCCCCCCCGGGCCAGCTCCTATACGATGGGACCTATGCTGCATTGCAGGAACATCTTAAGACAGGGGTGTCCAGTCTTGGCAACTTTAAGACCTGTGGACTTCAACTCCCAGAATTCCCCAGCCAGCCATGCTGGCTGGGGAATTCTGGGAGTTGAAGTCCACAGGTCTTAAAGTTGCCAAGACTGGACACCCCTGTCTTAAGGATTGTATCAGGATGACATTAAACATTGAGTGGCACGTCTGATGAATGTCAATAGTAGAAACAAATTCAACACTGGGCAGTGCCCGATGCAATTAGTCCTCAATACGCAAGCGAACCAAGAAGAAAGCCACAAATATATCTCGCCGGGGAAGGTGACGTTGGAGGAAGAAATCAAAATCCCTTTCAGAAGAGCTGTCCTTGACTAGTCACCAAAGGGTCAAGTGTTAAACCCCTCCCCGTCAAGAATGAAGACAGATTGAGATTTAAGCCGGTGGCTGCTTAAGCTCCTTCACTGTAAAACTAAAATAGCTAAGGACGTTTGTCATGAAAAGAAGTCCCTCGCTCAGGAACTCAGCTTTTGTTCTCAAGTCTTTTTTCCATCCCCGTCTTCAAGAAGAGAGAGGGAGAAGTGTGAGCTGAATCTAAAAATGAAGTTCAAAGCAATAAAGATTAAAGTGCAGGCAATGTCTTAGATCAGGGGTGTCAAACTTGCGACGTCACGTGACGTCGCGCAACGTATCGGGCCGGTTTTGCCATTACCGGCAATGGGGCGGGCACGGCTTCCGGATGATGCGTCCGGCCCACAGGCCGGCAGTTTGACACCCCTGTCTTAGATTGCTTGCTTGCACTCATGTTAGAAGCACCGAGGTGCTTCCAGGTTGAAAAGACTAGCCGAAGACAACAGCGTTGCCTGGAGGATGTGTAGTTGGGGGCTCCTTTCACGTCCCTGGCATGAGCTGAAGCCAAGGACAGGAGTTCAACCCTGCCCCAGAAGGATGGAAACCCACCCCACCCCCCACAGCAACACTCAGGTCTCGAACGCAAGCGTGCGAACCTCCACCCCAGCGTCCTAACTACACAAGCCACCATGCTCCCTATCTTACATTATTTTAATACACTTCTCCTTGGGAAATTCAAGGGTGAAAAAAGTAAGGTTCTACATTTAGGCAAGATAAACCAAATGTACAGGTATAGTATAGGGGGTACCTTGCTCAATAGTAGTAACTGTGAGAGGGACCTCAGAGTCCTAGTGGACAATCACTTAAATATGAGCCAGCAGTGTGCTGCAGCTGCCAAAAAGGCCAATACAGTGCTGGGCTGCATTAACAGAGGGATAGAATCAAGATCATGTGAAGTATTAATACCACTTTACAATGCCTTAGTAAGGCCACACTTGGAATACTGCATCCAGGTTTGGTCACCGCGATGTAAAAAAGATGTTGAGACTCTAGAAAGAGTACAGAGAAGAGCAACAAAGATGATTAGGGGACTGGAGGCTAAAGCATATAAGGAACGGCTGCTGGAACTGGGTCTGTCTAGTTTAATGAAGAGAAGGACAAGGGGGGACATGATAGCAGTGTTCCAATATCTCAGGGGCTGCCACAAAGAAGAGGGAGTCAAGCTATTCTCAAAAGTGCCTGAAGGCAGGACAAGAAGCAATGGATGGAAACTAATCAAGGAGAGAAGCAACCTGGAATTAAGGAGAAACTTCCTGACAGTTAGAACAATTAACCAGTGGACAGTGGAACAACCTGCCTCCAGAAGCGGTGAATGCTCCAACACTGGAAGTTTTTAAGAAGAGAGTGGACAGCCATTTGTCTGAAATGGTATAGGGTTTCCTGCCTGAGCAAGGGGTTGGACTAGATGACCTCCAAGGTCCCTTCCAACTTTATAAAAAATAAAATAAAGTAACTACATTTAGAAGTCCAGCTATGGAGTCGAATAACCTTTGACTCCAAGGAGTTAAGTTACTAATAAGGGTTATCAGAAGGCAAAGGGATTAAATTAAATCCTGTAACAGAAAAAAAAAACCTCTGGAAAAAAAATACACCTTTAAGATGCAATTAGGCCAGAGCATTCATTAAATAAGGACCAGCATTGTCTCAACGCAATTGCTGAATGAGGAATGTAATTCTGAGGTTGTGGTTATTATGGATGACAAAAGAACATTGTTGTCTCGATTAAGAAAAGACAAAGTTTTTACAGATTCCTGCCCCATCAGCCACACCCTAGGGTTTGAAAAAATGCGTAGCAAATGTTTGGAAATTTCAAATCCCGATTCAAGTTCAGAATCCCAAAGGCTTGATCAATTGTAATCAATGGGGTCACAAACTGATGCAGGGCACTAGAATCTTATAATGATTTTAGCTTCTCTAAGTCTTGCAATATTTTGGACCAGAGAGATTAAGTCTTCTGAGATTTTTTGCTGGGGGGGGGGGAAGGAGAGAGATGATTTATATTTTGGCATTAGACATAAGTCGTAATATGCTTATAGGAAAGCATCGTCCATCAGCTGGGAACAACTGACAGCTGATGGAAAGGTCACTAATTTAAGGGCAACATTACGTAATTCAGCCGAAGAGCTGAAAGGCAATTTCCTCTCCTTTCATTTGCCAGGAAATGCCAGCCAGGAGCCAAAGTCCTCCATACCTAATAATGCTGCCACCAGGAAGCTGCCATCTGTTAGCTGGCAGTTTTCATTGGTTCTCTAGGCTGCATCAACAGGGGGAGAGAATCAAGATCACGGGAAATGTTAATAACACTTTATAATGCCTTGGTAAGACTATAGTTGGAATTCTGCATCCAGTTCTGTTTGCCAAGACATAAAAAAGAAGTCGAGACTCTAGGAAGAGTGCAGAGAAGAGCAACAAAGGTGATTAGGGGTCTGGAGGCTAAAATATACGAAAACCGGTTGCAGGAATTGGGCATGTTTAGTTTAATGAACACAAGGACTTGGGGTGACATGATAGCAGTCTTCCAATATCTCAGGGGCTGCCCCACAGAAGAGGGAGTCAAGCTATTCTCCAAAGCCCCTGAAGGCAGGACAAGAAGCAATGGATGGAAACTAATCAGGGAGAGAAGCAACCTGGAACTAAGAAGAAAGTCCCTGACAGAACAATTAATCAGTGGAACAACCTGCCTCCAGAGGTTGTGGGTGCTCCAACACAGGAGATTTTTAAGAAGAGATTGTGTAGCCCTTTGTCTGAAATAATATAGGGTTTCCTGCCTGAGCAGGGGGTTGGACTAGAAGACCTCCAAGGCCTCTTCCAACTCTGTTATTCTCTGCCATGATACCAATCCGAAGAGCAACATTGTCCAGCAGAAGCTACCTAACCTGAACTCAAATCATTTTTATTTCCTTGGAGGCAGATGGGTGCTGTCAGAATTACCATCACACGATTTGAGCTTCGCATTTGCTAGCTGCTAGTCCGCCATGAATTATTGGGAGGGGGGGGGAAGAGCTGGACTGGAATGGGGGAGGAAAGCTAACAATACATTGTACCTTCCCGAGAAACTGTCTCAAGATCAAAGCTCTGGGAATGGAATGCAATGGCTCACCCACCAGCCTGTTGAAGAGACCGTTCCCAAAACAATTTATTCAAATATAATTGCACAGTAAGGGACCAGGGGAGAAGAGGAACGGGATGGGGAAAGTTAACCGGGAAACTTTGGCGTGCGAACTTCGGTTCTGGCTTTGCTATGCTGTATTCCATTCGGCTTTTAGTAAAGTATACCTTTCGACGCGAACGGAGTCGAGGCCCTTTCTTGCGTAGAGCAGGGGTCTGTCTCCAACCTTGGCCACTTTTATGACTTGTGGACTCCAACTCCCAGAATTCCTCAGCCAGCATGGCTGGCTGAGGAATTCTGGGAGTTGAAGTCCACAAGTCATAAAGTGACCAAGGTTGGGGACCTCTGGCCTAGAGGACCAATTGGGGGCAGGTCTGACTGGTGGCTCTCTACACACAATTGGAGAGACTGGACCCAGCAGACAGGATGAATTCCAGCTGTTGGTGGGCCAATGAAGCCACCTCCATCTTTAAAGATGCCCTCCTACCAAGCACACGACTGACCTTGTCTTCTTTCAACCATTTCTCCAGGAGCTGCTTGCGTCCTTGCTGGAGGACAGGCCGGCACAGTTCCAGGGACTCATATTTGTTCAGCTGCCCTTGGTCTAGCAGAATGCCAAAATATTGAAGCAGAGGAGATGTCTGACCTGGCTGCGCTGGGACACTCTGGAACCGGCGGATGGTGTCTGGAGTACGCAATATTCCCTTTAAAAAAAAGGCAGATAAAATACATCATCTATTTGTCATGGTTCCGACAGATGAAACTCTTTAAAGAACTTCTGAGGCATTGTTTACTTTAAAGAATCTTTATTTGAGAAGCATAGCATCGGCACTAACACAATCGAAGCCAAAAACTGGATTCCCCTTCCCTGAGCACATAGTATCAAAGCACAATTCCCTCCTCCAATTAACAGTCATAAATCACATTCTCCAATTAGTTTGAAATGCAGGCTTTCCCTCCAGTTCTCCAGCCCGGCCAATTCTTATCATCTCTTATTTCAATAACCTTGGTTCACACACTAGGTCCAGTGTTGTTATGTCTAGCTAAACTCTCATGCACATTCCTCCCCGCATCATCTAACTCTTAGAGTAAAACATAAGAAGAAAATGATTGCATCTCCATCTGTTGTCAAAGCAAAAACATCCAATGTTAGCAGCGTTGACACTATTCACTGCAAATCTGTCAAGAAGAACCGTGTAAGTTATGAAGAACCGTATAAGTTATTAAATAAACTATCGGCAGAACCTTTAAATCAGTGTGTCTTAACCTTGACGACTTGGACTTCAACTCCCAGAATTCCCTAGGCAGCCATTCTAACCACTGTGCCACTAGGGCTCAGGGCTGAAGTCACCAAGACTGACTAACAGTGCTTTAGACCTCTATTTTCTACTTTTGGCACCTTCCACACGTTTGGGGTTTAACTCCCACCATTTCCTAGCCAGTCTGGCCATTGCTCAGAATTCTGGGAATTGTTCTATACATTTGGGAGATGCCAAGGTTAGGAAACACAGCTAGAGAGTGCATAACTTAAGACTACAGCATGTGCACAGCCCTGAAATTCTTGGGATGTGACCCCGTGCAATACTATTCATTGTATTCAATGTTCGTCATGCCTTTATTTTTGCTTACCATTATATTCAATTAAATATAACACAAGGTAAAATGTAAAAGAGTCAGTTTGGTATAGTAGCTAAAAGGCATCAGGCTAGAAACCAGGAGACTGAGAATTCTAGTCCTGCCATGGGCATGAAGCCAGCTGGGTGATCTTAGGCCAGTCCCTCTCTCTCACCCCAGAAGAACAGGCAACAGCAAACCACTTCTGAAATCTTGCCAAGAAAACTGTAGGGACTTGTCTAGGCCAGGGGTAGGCAACCGTGGTTCTTTTATGACTCGTGGACTTCAACTCCCAGAATTCCTGAGCCGGCCATGCTGAGGAGAAATGGAGGGGTTTCCATACTGAGCCATGCTGGCTCAGGAATTCTGGGAGTTGAAGTCCATGACTCATAAAAGAGCCAAGGTTGCCTACCCCTGGTCTAGGCGATCACCAGGAGTCAACAATGTCTCAAAGGGATCCAAAAATAATTTTTAAAAAAACCCCTCCACCTAAATCTAATTGAATTTTTTTCTGTGTCCCTACGCACTCCTTTGTCCATCTCATTTTTTAACATGGACCTCTTGGATCATCAAAGTACAAGTATAGCTCTCAGCAAAAGAAAACCACCCCTCTTTGCTTTATGTTGTATGCCACCCAATTCTCTGTTATAAGGCAGTAAAATAAACATTTCCCAAAGTACTTTATTTTGATCATTGGTCAGATTTAAATAACACGAGAGAATAAGATTAATAAAGGAGACTGACTTTTTTAAAAAGGGTTTGGAAAGGAAAATTAAGTAAATATTAAAAAATGTAAGTGGGAGACCGTGAGTTCTAGTCCTGCCTTAACGATGAAAGCTGACTGGGGGATTTGGGGCCAATCAGCAGGAGTAGCGAGTTCTAGTCCTGCCTTAGGCATGAAAGCCAGCTGGGTGACTTGGGACCAGTCCCTCACAGGGGTGGTTGTTGTGGGGGAAAATAGGAGCAGGAAGGTATCTTGGATACATTCGCCATCTTGAGTTATTTGTACAAATATAGGCACATTACAAATAAATACGTGTACATAAAAATCTTGCAGCTATTCAGCATCATTATAAGAGCATATCACTCTGATCAAGTCTGATCAAGTCAAAGAAAAATGAGATAAGAGAAAATGACAATCAAAATGTTGAGAAGATAAAGGCATAGTAAGTTTGTGTTGCAGGATGTAGTATGAGTTTCTTTAATATAAGAAATGCCTGGCGTGTTGTTTCAATAGCACTTGATTTACTACGATGACCAAGCCTTTTGTCGTGTGGGGATTTTTCTGGAAACTCTTCCAAAGATACAGTGTACGAGGCACAGCAGCGTGTAAAGGTCCAAGCTCTTAGAAATTTTAATGCATTGATTTGATTGAGGTAACTTGCAGGCTTGTATCTGATGATTAGGTTAGTGTTTGCATTTATTAAGTAATTCCTTTCTATTCCCTCCCCCACCTCTTTTTTAATTTATTCGGAGATGTGTTCACATCTGTGAATCTTCCGAGTAAATTGCAGACAGTTCTGTGACTAAAGTAAAGTTGTTCAGTTGTTCAAACGTAGAATATGAGCACACACAGAAATACTGAGCTGCTACAGATCACAGCCGGTGCCTACTTTCTAACAACAGCCCAGAGGAAATGCCGGAAGGGAAGAGAATCGGAGACAGGAAGTAAACAGGAAAGGAATTATGGGATGGTTTCAAACGCCCACAATTCAGCTTTGCTCAGCTACAAGGAGTGTAAGAAGAAAAATCACAGAAAATAAAAAAGATTTGAAGGAAGTATCAGGTGGCATAAATACAGCTTTTCTGGGAGAGTTTCAAGCATAGAAGAATGTTTAGGGAATGTAGGTGCTGGACCTGAAAGAACCAGGTTAATGGGCAAAGAACCAGGTTAAATGGTCAGCAAGGAAAATAACATGGATATCTGGCTCTACCAATTGCCTGGGGCCCCAATTGTGTGTGTGTGTGTTTCATGCTGGAAGTAGTGGACTAGAATGAAGATCCCACCCACCCTCCATTGTGTCCTTGTTCTTAATTTTTCCAATTTCTGATAATGTTAATATATAAATGCTTTGCATTTTTGCTTTAATAATTTGTGCAGAGGCCCAGAGTCACCCGGCAGCCAAACGGCCACCATATAAAATTTATATACTGGTAGTCCTCAACTTTCAACCATATGTTTAGTAACTGTTCCAGGTTACGACGGCACTGAAAACGGCGACTTGCAACCACCGCAGCATCCGCGGGGGCGTGTGGTCAAAATTTGGGCTCTTGGCAACCACGATAAGCAAAGTCAATGGGGGAGTCAGATCACTGAATGGCTGTGTCAAGGTTGCACCAGCAAAGCAAGCTTCAAGCTTGACAGGCTGTGTGATTCGCTTAACTTGTTTTCAAAGGAAAGGACACAGCCCCCCCAGATTATTAATTGCCTTAACTCAAAGCAGGAAGACTAGCTCCCATTCTCACCCTGATCAACATTAATTTATCCTGGCAGAGAACCAAGGTGGTGGTCTCCTATTGCCAGATGCACACTTCCTTCTGAATAAAAACTACCATAGCAATAGCACTTCAGACTTATATACACAGTGCTTTACAGCCCTCTCTAAGCGGTTTACAGAGTCAGCATATTTTCCCCCAACAATCTGGGTCCTCATTTTACCGACCTCAGAAGGATGGAAGGCTGAATCAACCTTGAGCCAGTCAGGATCGAACTGCTGGCATTTGGCCTGCAATACTGCATTCTAACCACTGGGCCACCACAGCTGAAAAGTCTTCAGTCAATCTATAGGCAGGAGCCCTCCCAGTCTAGTTTCGGAATGAACTTGTATGTATGTATGTATGTATGCATGCATGCATGCATGCATGTGACTTGCTTCCCCCCTTTTTTCCTAAAGTCCACCAGCCAGTGCAGTTTGAACCACTGCAAAAAGGGCATTAAAAGGCACCAATGGCGATTTTAACTGTCATTCCACCCAGAGTTACCCTGAGGTCAGATGGGTGGCCAGTAAAATTTATAAATAAATTATACATAAATAAATTCCAAACCACATACAATAGACTTAAGTCAGGGCAATTGCCAACCAATGGCCAAGAAAGGCTCAGGTCACCCATCAAGGTTTCCAAGTGACAGCCCCATAAGGACTAACAATGCTCCCTAATTCAGATAAGCCCTCAACTTACAACTATTTATCAACCATTCGATGGTACAGCAGCATTGGGAAAAGTGACTTACAACCAGTCTTACGACCATGTCCCAGAATCCCCCAGGTCTCAAAGTCCTGTGATTGCCATTTGCAACCTTCCCAGTCAGCTTCCAACAAGCAAAGTCAATATGGGAAGCCGGATTGGCTTAATGCACGATTTGCTTAACAACTCCCACGAATCGCTTATCAACCGTGGGGAAAAGGGCCGTAAAATCAGGCGCAATGCACCAAACCAGAGGTCCCCAACCTGTGGGCCGCGGCCCAGTCTGTAGTCTCTTGACCACAAGAATGGCTAGCGAGGATGCGCACGTGTGCATGCACCCTCCCCACTTGCGCTAGTGCTGCTGCGCAGGCTCTAGCAGGCGTTTGGCATGTGTGAGGGCGTTAGCGCTGCCGCCAGCATAACGCAGGCGCTAGCGGCCTGATTGCGCATGTGCGCGGGTGCCGGCCTCACCAACAGTGCCACGGGTGCGCACGGGTGCTAGCACCGCCGTTGTGGGTGCACCAGTTTTGCGCGTGCACGCACACACACGTACATTTCCCTGCGGGCTGCCAACCCGGAAAGGTTGGGGAGTTGTGCACTAAACCACCAACTTGCTTAGCAATGAAAATTCTGAACCCCAACTGTGGTCATCAGTTGAGGGCTACTTGTACGTCAGTGCCAAAAAAAACAAACTCAAAGAAACAGGCAGGATGTGAAGTGAAGTGAGGATTCAGACCTGGCTAGTGGATAAAACAGAAGACAAAGCCTGGATCAGGTGGACATTTTCCATACCTTCGGGGCGTTTGCTGCTACTTTGGCTGCTTCAGAGTAGCTCCCTTGGGCAAAAAGGGCATTGAACTTTCGGGCAAAGAGCTCTTCAGCACCGGCAAGATTGTTACGGACAGCCATTCGCAGGGCCAGGTCGGGATTCTGCAGCACATTGGTGATGTATGGGATAATGTTCTCTTCCTCCACACACACGGAAAGCACCTGAAATGCAGGGAGAGAGAAGGACCGTAGTTCCTCAGTAGGATCTCTTGCATTCTTTTTTTCTTTTTTTTTAAATAATAATTTTATTAAGTCTATCAAGCTGTAAAATACAAAAGTGAAAGTGAAAGTAGTGGGGAAATGGGGGAGAACAAAGGGAAGAGAGAGAACTGGAGGATAAAGGGCTAAAAAGAAAAGGACAAGATGGGCTTCTGACTCCTTTTAGTGCTTCATAGTAACATTTGCAGCATCAACTTTTTACTAATATAGCAGTAGCGCTTAGACTTATATACCGCTTCCCAGAGCTTTACAGCCCACTCTGAGCGGTTGACAGAGTCAGCATATGGCCCCCCACAATTTGGGTTCTCTGAAGGATGGAAGGCTGAGTCAACCTTGAGCCGGTCAGGATCAAATTCCTGACTGTGGGCAGAGTTTGCCTGCAATACTGCATTTTAACCACTGCGCCACCAGGGGGATAAGTATAAAAATGTACTGGCCATTTTTATAACAACAAACCTATCTAATCAGCACTCTTTGATGTTGGGTTTTGCCGATTAATATCGTTTGTGGTTACAGAGCTGGGACCAGTATTTGGTAAGTTGGTAAAGGAAAAAGTTAAGCCCTGTAATTTTATTTTGTACTTTACTGTGCTAAAAAAAAGTTGGAAGTCAATGCCTTTTCTTTTATTTCCCCCTATAAAAGGGGCAGGCAACCTTGGCTCTTTTATGACTCGTGGACTTCAACTCCCAGAATTCCTGAGCCAGCCTGGCTCAGCATGGCAACCTCTCCATTTCTCCTCAGCATGGCTGGCTCAGGAATTCTGGGAGTTGAAGTCCACGAGTCATAAAAGAGCCAAGGTTACCTACCCCTGCCCTATACCTAAACCTCTCTTTCCCCTTTCTTATTTTCCTATCATCTTTATTTTCGTTTGTATTTTATACTATGATAATTTTAATTTAAAAAAAATTAAAAACCCATTGCAGTAGAAAAACAATCGTCTTTGGGCTTCTACGAGTGCCTCTTCCAGGCTGGTAACCAGATGCCAGATGGATCCTTTTCTTTTACTTTTTTTGAAGGAGCTATAGTAGCTTACTAACAGATTAACATGATGAGCGGAATGACGACAAGCTCTTATTAAAGTGTTGTTTAATCTTAATGGAATTCCAGCACTAACAGCATGCTCTGTTCAACATCAGAGCAGGTTTTCTTTTAAGATCCTTAATCTTGCTCCCTCCGCTGACCTACCCAGACATAGACCCTAAATAATATCATATTCAAGCGACTTATTTTTCTTCTTGCAAATCCTAGCTCAGTGATGGCGAACCTTTTAGAGACTGAGTGCCCCAAAAGCGCCCCCGCCTCCACGCCCGTCCCGCTCCATGCCCCCTCATTCCGCCCCCCATAAGGCCACCCACCGCCTCCACATCCCACTGCAGCAGATCGCCCAGGCGGCGCGGCGGCACCATGGCAGCCACGTCCTTCACCCGTGCCTCACAGCATCATCTGCACATGACGGGGCGCAAGGGGTGAGTCTTGTCCCCACTGCCATGTCCTTGGCTGTGTTGCTCCGTGCCGGCTGTGCTCGGGGGCGACTCTCCTCCGGGGGGGGGGCTGCTGGTGATAAGGGGGCCATGGGGGGAGGCGGGGATGGGGCAACAGCATGCGTGCCCACAGAGAGGGCTCTGAGTGCCGCCTCTGGCACGCGTGCCATACTGTAGGTTCGCCACCACTGTCCTAAGCTCAAAGCTGTGACTTCTGCAGCAGTTGGAGTCACCAGAGGCACTCCAGATCTGGTGGACTATAAACTCCGTGACTGAAAGCCATTGTAGTTCCACACATCTGGGGAACATCTGGTTGGGGGGAAAACTGCCTCGGAGCAATCGTGAAGGCAGCTCACAGGCTCTGCAAACTTCTGTCGCATCTTAAGAATGTGTACTTTCTCCCTTATCACGTGTTTGGCGACCAAAGAGCATGTTTGCTCTGAAATGCAGTTAAGGATTATGGAGAGGCCCATCCGTCCCTGGCATCAGAGTTTGTGTGCGACTACGAAGCAGTAACAGATTAACAAGAGAAAAGTGCACGCACGGATTGTCTTGTGTGCTTTTTAGGAGACAAAGAGGATAAGAGGCAGCTTTTGGATCAAAGAGCTGTGAAGCTTCAGGGTATGCCTTCTCCTTAACCCAAAGCACCCCGTTTTTATTTTCACTTATTTATTTATTTTTTTGCAGGAGAAGAAACGAACCAGTTTGGCAGCTCCAATTCCTGGCAGGAAGGCAGCCCTCTGCAGTTGAGAGCAGGCCAGAACTGAAAGCCGGTATCATCCGGGATCAAGAAAGATCTTTCAAGGTCGATGCTGTTAAACATTGCCAAGAGCAGCTTTTCCACAGGTTGTGAACTTTGACCTACTGCTATTCAAACACAAGCCTTTTGACTTATTTTGCCGAACGGGCAGCACACCAAGGTTTGATGGTGGTGGACTTACAATCCAAATTACTGCATGAAATTTTAGTTAGTCAGCTAAACCAGGGCTTTTCAACCTTTTCATCCATTGTACCCCTTTTAGGATATGGCAACTTTCGAGTACCACCAGTCACCTAGCAAGGTGTCAAAAACTTGATGACCCACCCAAAAAAGAAAAAAAGTGATAAAGTACAGGTAGTCCTCGACTTACAAAAGTTTGCTTAGTGACTGTTCGAAGTTACAATGGCACTGAAAAAAGTGCCCCCCTAGCCACAGCCGAGCAAGACACCTGCCTGCCCGCTCGGCGGTGCTCTTCCTCCTGTCCGAGGTTTTCATTGTTGTGAGCATTTCTGTTGAGGATTGGCAGCGGGGGTGGGGTGGGGGGTGTTTGGTTTTTATTCCCCCCCGTCTACTGGGTGGTTGCAGCAGGTTTTGGTCACTTCACATGACCCTGGGACACTGTGACCGTCATAAATATGAATCAATTGCCAAGCATTTGAATGTAAATCACAAGACCCTGGAGATGCTGCAACATTCCAGCTGATTGGCGCTTCTTCTGGGCTCAGCAGATGCACCAGGATCAGCGCCGAGCTCCAGCTGGAGCTTGGGGCTGATCCTGGCGCTTCCACTGAGCCCTGACAGCCCTGCAGCTCCAGCCATCTCTCGCTCAGGCTTGTGTGGTGCTGCCACCAATTCAGCTCATTCCCCTCCCCCGCTACCACTTTTCTAGGATGGTCGCGTACCACCTGCCAGGTGCCAATGTACCACAGGTGTTACCCGTACCACTGGTTGAAAAGCTCTGAGCTAAACGCTCAAGAAAAATAGCTACATTTTCAAGATGGCCTTTGACTAACAACCATTCGGTTAGGGGCCATTCAAAGTTGCGAAGGCACTGCAAAAAAATTGAGTAGTGGCCGTTTTTCACACTTACGACCGTGGCAGCATCCCCGTGGTCATGTGGTCAAAATTTGAACACTTGGCAACTGGCTTGTACTTAGGATGGATAGTGTCCCTGGAGGGTCATGTGACCGCCTTCTGCAACCTTCTGACAAGCCAAGTCAATGGGGAAGCCGGATTCACTTAACAACCGTGTTACTAACTTAACAACTGCTTTTGATTTGCTTAGCTGTGGCCAGAAAGGTCATAAAATGGGGCAAAGTGTCTTGCTTAGGAATGTAAACTTTGGGCTCAATTGTGGCTGTAAGTCGAGGGTTACCTGTACAGATGGAGTCCTGGACCCACCTGGCCTCAATCCAGTAACAATCCTCCTAAGCTCCCCCCCAAACATTAAAGCCTCATTACCTGTCCTTTCCTGTTGACCCCAATGATTCCAGCCGTGGCTTCGTGTGGCGCAGTCACGAAGATCGTTTCTCCACTGATTCTGTTCATGTAGATGCAGGTGCCTGTTTCAAGGTCGTAGAGATGGATGTAACCGTATTTTGTGATCAGGAAGACCACATCGTGCTTCTCGCTAATCTGCAAACAGAAAGAGGAGACCAAGAAGGGTTCTTATCCCAGGGAACATACTGTACCACCAAAGGCAGTTCAAGGTATGTTGTCATGGTTCCGAAAGATGAAACTCTTCAAAGAACTTTGAAGCATTGCTTTCCTTAAAAGAATCTTTAATTGAGCAGCATAGCTTGGGCAGGTACATAATTGAAGCCAGAATCTAACTTCCCCTCCCTTCAGCACATAGATCAAAGCGCAATTCCCTCCCACAACTAACAGTCATAAATCACATTCTCCAATTAGTTTGAAGTGCTGGCTTTCCGCCCAGGTCTTTCTCCCGCCATCCCTTATCAGTTCTTATTACAATATTGTATGTCTAACTCCCATTGCATGCCTCCCCCTCCCCCAATATCATCTAATTCTAAGAGTAACGTATAAGAAAGAAAAAGGCATGATCTCCATATGTTGTCAAAGCAAGAACATCCAATGTTAGCAGCGTTGGCATATGTGATATAAGCCGAACAAGTTAGTACGGTCTTCTGAATCAAGCTTCAGTCCTACTCATAGCAACAGGTAGCCTGCATTAAACAAATCTTACTTCATCCATCCCCAGGTTTCAAAAATGTTAGTAGACTTTATATGAGCCCGGTAAGGTAAAAGGCTTATAAGAATCTGTATGGTGTAATGGTTAAGGCAGTGGTGGCGAACCTATGGCACGGGTGCCAGAGGCGGCACTCAGAGCCCTCTCTATGGGCACGCGTGCCGTCGCCCCAGTCCTAGGCCTTCAGCTGGGTTTTATAAAACCTTTTTGCTTTAGGCCTCCACAGCCACGTGCAAAAAAAAAAAAAAAGGTTCAATCAATCAGTCAATTTCAATTTCTTGCGGGGAAAAAAATCTTGTAAAGTTGGAATTGATTGATTGAACGTTTTAGTCCCACCCAGTCTGCCGTTACCACTGCAGCCACTCCCACCCAATGGGCATACCCAGCCAATGGGCCACGGCCACCCGGCACCCGATGATGTATAAGTGGTTTTGGGTTGCAATTTGGGCACTCGGTCTCTAAAAGGTTCGCCATCACTGGGTTAAGGCATCAGGCAAGAAACTGGGAGACTGTGAATTCTAGTCCTGGCCTTAAACGTAAAAGTCGGTTGGGTGACTTTGAGCTAATCACCAGGAGATTCTGAGTTGTAGTCAGAGCTATCTTACCTAGTTCTAGCTATCTTACATGTGACATGGTTCCGAAAAGAAGCAGCTTTTCAAAGAACTTTGAGGCTTAATTACCTTAAAGAATCCTTTAATTGGCTACATAGCTTCGGCACGAACAATACAAAGCCAAAAACTGAACCTCCCACCACCCAAGCACCCGTAACAACGCATAACTCACTCCCTCATTTTACAGTCATCAATCATATGCTCCAATTAGTTTGAAGTGTGAATTGCTCCCTCCCTATTTCTCCTGTTACGCTGACCTTGGCTGTGCTATGCTGAGATATTGTTATGATTAGCTGGCATACTTTCCCACCTCCTAGACTAGTATTGTCTGCTTTAACTCTTGAAGTGATATGTAGGCTAAATAAAACATGTTTGCTTCTTCACATATGGCAAGCAAGAACATCCAATGTTAGCAGACTTGACATCCGCCCCCCCCCTTAGACGAAGGACAGATCCTGTAAACAGAAGCATAGGTTAAGGGTTATCTTTCGGTTTGTTGGGGTTTTTCATATGAAATCTTTTGACCAATCTGTCAGCTTTCACTTCACTGGATTTCACCCAGGTGGCTTCAGATAATGGGTATCCCTTCCATTGTACTAGGTACTGCAATTTCCCTCTAAAAATTCTAGAATCAAGAATACGCTTTACTTCATAGTGGGTCTGTCCCGCAACCACGAGGGGCCCAGGTGCCTTTTTTGGAGGAGGTCTTAACGTGGAGTCACGATATGGTTTCAACAAGCTACAATGGAAAACTGGGTGAATTTTCCCTAAGAGTTTAGGGAGTTTTAGCTCTACTGTGACTGGGTTGATGATTCTTACTATGGGGAAAGGCCCCAAGAACTTTGGCCCCAATTTCTTGCTGGGCAACTTGAGGCGTAGGTATTTAGTTGACAAATAAACCTTTTCCCCAACTTGGAATGTTCTTTGGGGAGCCCTCTTTTTATCAGCCTGCTTTTTATAGGTTTCAAAAGTCTTTTTTAAAGCGGTTTTTGTGTTTCTCCAAACTTCTTCCCACCCCCTCACCCATTGGTCAAGTGTTTGGGAAGCGGAGGGCATCTGAGGATATTCAGGTATTGGGTTGAACTCTTTTCCTGTGGCCACTCTGAAAGGCGTGTAACTGGTGCTGCTGTGCACAGAATTATTGTACGCCACCTCTGCAAAAGGGAGAAGATCAGTCCAAACCTCAAATGGCACGTTGCTCCCTTCTAGATAGTGTCGCCAGTTTAATAACGCCCATCTAACCGCGAAGGCTTCTTTCTCCCAGATTGCCCATCTCCGCTCGCTCTCAGTAAATTTCTTAGAGGTGTAGCCGCAGGGTTGCAGGATCCCATTTTTGTTCTTTTGCAGTAACACAGCTCCAACTGCCACATTGCTGGCGTCGGCTTGAATCACAAAGGGTTCCCCTGGGCAGGGGTGCTTTAGGACCGGTTCAGCAGCAAATAGTCTTTTTAAGTTCTCAAAAGCTGTTTGACAACCCATTGTCCATGCTAGTGGTTGGCCCGGTCGTGGCTTTCCTCCTCCTTTGCCTGTTTTGAGTAGTTCGGTAAGGGGTAGGGCAATCTCGGCAAAAGAGGGGATAAATTGACAATAAAAGTTGGCAAAACCCAGAAAGCTCTGGAGCTGTTTGCGAGTCTTTGGGGGCTGCCATTCAATTATGGCTTTCACCTTGGCTGGGTCCATTTCAATACCCTCATTGGAAATTCTGTAGCCAAGATAGTCCAATCGAGTTTGATGAAATTCACATTTCGACAGTTTGGCATAAAGCTTGGCATTCAATAGTTTCTTTAACACTTCTCTTACCAGCTTTATGTGATCAGTCATGTTCGTGCTATATATCAAGATATCATCAAGATACACCAAAACCCCTTTGTACAAGTGATCATGTAGTACCTCATTAATCAACTGCATAAATACAGCTGGGGCCCCCTGTAGTCCAAACGGCATGACTTTGAACTGATAGCTCCCCACTGGACAGTTGAAGGCAGTTTTCCACTCGTCTCCCTCTTTTATTCTCACCCGGTAGTATGCCTCTCTCAGGTCTAATTTAGTGAAGACACTCCCTTTAGCCAGATGAGTTAATAAGTCCTTTAGGAGGGGGAGTGGGTATTTGTTTTCCACACTCACAGCATTGAGACCCTTATAGTCCACGCAGAGATGAAAAGACCCATCTTTTTTCTCTTTGAATAACACAGGGGCTCCCATGGTGGATTTGGCCCGTTCAATAAACCCCCTCGCTAGGTTTTTGTTCACGTATCGCTGCATCTCCTCCATTTCGAGGGGGGACATAGCATACATTCTCGGTCGTGGGAGTTTGGCTCCTGGCACCAGTTCGATGGAGCAGTCATTGGGTCTGTGAGGGGGTAGGGCATCACATTCTTTTTCACTAAAAACCTTCGCCAGGTCCCAGTACTCATTGGGGATGACTGGTTCGGCCCGAGGCGGTGAGGTGGCCATGTGCGCTCGCTCGTTGGGTGGCCTAAGGTGCCCTGCAACATCCGTTGACTCAATGGGGGGATCAGGCTCTATAGGTAGTCTCACGGTTCTCATTCCTTTCTCCCACCAGATAAATGGTTTCCTTTTGTCTAACCAGGCTAATCCTAGGATCACCGCCTCAGACATTTTTGGAGCCACCAGGAAGCGAATAAACTCCCAGTGTGCACCTATTTCTAGGCGTAAGGGCTCAGTTACTTGTGTGACAAGAGGCCCCCCCCCATGAGAGACCCATCGGCTTGCTCAAACCTCATGGGTTCAGAGAGCGATTTTGCTCGAATGCCCAATTTCATGGCAAAGGGAAAGCTAATAATACATCAGGTGCATCCAGAATCTATTAGCACATTTAAATTCATTTGTACCCCAGATTTAGGGATTATAAGTTTGGCAGCTAGCGAAAAAGGTGGGATTTGTGGACTCACCATTGGGTCGTTCTCCCCTTCGTCCTCACTGTCAAGAGAGGGTAGAGCTGGGAGGGATCCAGCCTTAGTCCCGGCGTCCTCCTGTGCAGGGGATGCGACCTGGACAGCCAGTTCTTGTTTCCGATTGGATTTTCCTCTCGGTGGCTGTTGATCAGATTTCTTTTTCGCTGCGGGTTTCGGCCTGCCTTGTTGTTGGGGGTAGGGAACTGGGCAGTTCGCTGCTCGATGTCTCTGCTGTCCGCATCGGAAGCACGAGAGTGGAGGCCCTACAGGTAGTTTGGGTCTTTCGGTAGATGCAGTTGTTGGAGGTCTCCAGGGGGTTGGTTGTCGTCTGGGTCGTTCTGGCTTCGATTCCATTTCAGGTGAGAGAGGCTTCTTGTAACGAGAGAGCTTGACGTCCAGCTTCACCACTGTCTGGTACCACTCCTGTAGCCGATCGGGTACTTCTCGGTAGATGCAAGCCTGAGAGAGGTGATCGTCCAATCCCTCAACAAAGTATTGAACCAGGGATTGTTCGGACCACCCCTCTGTTCGGCCTGCTAACTTGCGGAACTCTCGCACGTACTCCAGGGCAGGCCTCCCGGCTTGTTTTATTTTGTGAATTTGTCTTGCTGCTTTGAGGCCTATGGATGGGTCCTCAAATCGTTCTTTCAGACCTAAGAGGAAAAGGTGGGGATCTTCCAATTCGGGGGCTTGCTCACTATATAAATTATTCAGCCATTCAGCTGCTTCTCCCTCTAGGTTGGATGCAATAACGTCGACCATGGCACCTGGGTCCAGAAAATGATAGGCCCAGTGGTTCAAGTGAGAGCGCCCTTGGTTGAGAAAAAAAATCAGCTTCTCTGGATCCCCATCGAAGGTTGCTTTGAAGGGTGATGCAAACACAGGCTGTTGCGGCCCCCACTGGGGCTGTTGCTGCTGGCCGCACCCCGGTTGCTGGTCCCATGGCTGCTGGGCTCTCTGCTGTTGACGTGGTACCCCCAGTTGTTGCTGATCCACTGGTTGTTGGACTCTACGCTGTTGACGTGGTGCCCCCAGTTGCTGTTGGCCCCATCCTGCCTGCTGATCCAACGGTTGCTGGATTCTCTGTTGTTGACGTGATGCCTCCAGGTGCTGTTGGCCCCATCCTGCCTGCCGATCCAACGGTTGCTGGATTCTCTGCTGTTGACGTGGTGTCTCCAGTTGCTGTTGGCCCCATCCTGCCTGCCAATCCAACGGTTGCTGGATTCTCTGCGGTTGACGTGGTGCCCCCAATTGCTGTTGGCCCCATCCTGCCTGCTGATCCAATGGTTGCTGGATTCTCTGCTGTTGACGTGGTGCCCCCAGTTGCTGTTGGCCCCATCCTGCCTGCTGCTGCCACACCGGTAACACTGGCCTCTCGAGTCGTTGCAGATCTTCCCCGGGTTGCTGTCTGGGCGGGGGTTGCTGCTGTCTTCTCTGCTGTTGTCCAGCGGGGGCTGGTGATGCCCCCTGCTGCTGTAGGCCCCTCAATGGCTGCTGAGCAAGTGGGGGTTGTTGCTGGGCATCCCTAATCTGTAAGATCACCGGCTGTAGCTCTCCTGGCTTTTGCACTACCTCAAGCTGCTGCAAGGCCTCTATTAGTTGATGTAGGCTCAGAGATAGTTGATCACTCCTCTGTGGGGGTTGCTTGGTTTCACCTTGCTGTAGGGGGCCCAGGCTGGGGTTTTCTCTCTCTGTGGGGCTGGAGGCTTTGGCAGGGGACCCCAGGGGTTGAAAAACTATTTGTTCTGCAAGGGTGGGGCTGGGTGCCTCTCTCAACAGGAGCTGCTCTTCGCTCCACACTTCTAACTCTTCAAATCTCTCTGCCAGGTAGTCTAATGACCCACTGCGAACTGCAGGTGGGTATTTCAACTCACCCGAGTCTTCAGTGACAGACGGCCGGGCAGCTCTCCACTGGGAGGGGGAAGGCAATATGTAAGAATCCCTTTGTTGTGACTCACGCTCATCTGCTGGCAGGGCTGTGTGGAATCGTCCAGAGCCTTCGCTCGGCTTATCCCAGTCTGACGACCAAATCAGCTCTCCTGATAGTTTTGGTCTCGCTCTCAGCTGGGGAGTTTGCAAGGATTTCTTCTCCATCGGCTGGCTAGCTGTCGCTCCTCTCCCTGGGGAAGCTGCTGCTGTCGCTCCCCCTCCTGGGGAGGTTGCGGCTGGAGGGGTGCTGGCCTCAGGCCTTCCCTCTTCTTCCATGGTGAGATCTTCCCCTTATCTTTGTCAAACGATCCCCGTTATTTTAGGGATAGTGACTGGGGTAAGGGACCCCTAAATGGTTTTAAAAGTTTGTGGTTTTTGGTTTGATGACATGGTTCCGAAAAGAAGCAGCTTTTCAAAGAACTTTGAGGCTTAATTACCTTAAAGAATCCTTTAATTGGCTACATGGCTTCCGCACGAACAATACAAAGCCAAAAACTGAACCTCCCACCACCCAAGCACCCGTAACAACTGCATAACTCACTCCCTCATTTTACAGTCATCAATCATATGCTCCAATTAGTTTGAAGTGTGAATTTCTCCCTCCCTATTTCTCCTGTTACGCTGACCTTGGCTGTGCTATGCTGAGATATTGTTATGATTAGCTGGCATACTTTCCCACCTCCTAGACTAGTATTGTCTGCTTTAACTCTTGAAGTGATATGTAGGCTAAATAAAACATGTTTGCTTCTTCACATATGGCAAGCAAGAACATCCAATGTTAGCAGACCTGACAACATGAAAGCCAGCTGGGTGACTTTGGACAAATCACCAGGAGACTGTGAGTTCTAGTCCCACTTTAGGCATAAAGCCATCTGGGTGACCCTGGGCCAGCTCTTTCTCTCAGCCCCAGGAAGGTGGCAATAGTCAAACCACTTCTGAAAACAGACCTGCCAAGAAAACTGCAGGAATTGCCAAGAATCAGACTCAGCTGAATAGAAGGGGAAAGAATAAGGCAGAGCAGACTCTTATGTAGACCGAAAGCTGCTTTTATTACGACTGTTGTAAAAAAAAAAATCTTGCAAGACTGAATGTATTTCTTTTCCTCCCATATTTATCTTCAGGTGAATTTGAGGGAAGAGGACTCTCTCTCAGATGCTTTCGTAAACCACTTTCTTGGCCTGGGTTCAACCTTCATTTATCTCATCCTTGCCTGGTAACGGATCTTCCCTGTGTCCTTCAAGCCCCCCCGCCCCACACACACAATATGCCCACTGCACTTTCCTCCCACGGTGTTAATGCTTTTCTGCACATGATTTTAAAAGAACACAAGCAGACGTTTAGGATGATGAACTCTGCTCTTGTAAAGCAGCAAGGCGTGCAGATTCCTGGTTGGATCAAAAATACAATCTGTTCATATAGATTGTTTGAACTGTCCAACTGCCAAGTTGCAAAGCTACCCAGACGAAGGATCGAGAGGCTCACTGACTGTATGCCTACAGAAGCCCCCCCCAAACACCTGAACTTTGCTCTGTAAAAAGCAGCTACAATGTTAAACGGCAAGGCCGAGAGCTGGGCAGTCTTGAGGTTTGCTAATTCGTTTGGGGCCTTGACATGGTTCCTTTTAAGCCCTTCTATTATTTAGTTAGCCATTTGTATCCCACTCTGTTATTTCTACAAATAGCTCAAGGCAGCAAACACACCCTCCTCCTCCTCCTCGTTTTCTCCGCAACAACCCTGTGAGGTGGGTTGAGCCAAGAGTGAGTGACTGGCCCAAAGTCACCCAGCTGGCTGCCATGGCTAAGGCAGGACTAGAACTCCCTTCTCCTGAGGACTGGCCCCAAGTCAACCAGCTAGTTTCTCAAGCCTAAGGTGGGTCTAGAATTCCTGGTAACTGGCCGAAAGTCACTCAACTGGCTGTCATGGCTAAGGCAGGACTTGAACTCACAGTCTAACCTGGTGACTTAACCACTAGACTAGGGATGTCAAGCCTTGACAACTTTAAGACTTTGTGGACTTCAACTCCCAGAATTCCCCAGCCAGCATGGCTGGCTGGGGAACTCTGGGAGTTGAAGTCCACTAGTCTTAAAAGTTGCAAAAGCTAGACACTCCTGCATTAGACCAAATTGGATTGCATAGCCAGACAGCCTGCCTATTCCAAAGCTTTCCAGGACGAACACGGAAAGGCCGTTCCTGGATAATATACCATACCTGCATTGCTACTGGGAAGTCATTCTGGGCTTCTGGTGGGAAGAAGACATCTACAGCTTTCTTGGGGAATGGCTGGTTTCCGGTGGGAGGTGCCCCAACCTCAATAATATGCAGCTGTACAGAAAGAAATCGAATCAGAGGCCGTGTTTAGAAAGGAATCTATGCTTGCCAATACTTTTGTTTTATCAAACAAGAAGAGAGGAATGTCCCATGGCTGAAAATATAGACTAGACCAGGGCTTTTCAACCTTTTCACCCATTGTACCACTTTTAGTGTACGGCAACATCCGAGTACCACCAGTCGCCTAGAAAGGTGTCAAAAATTTGATGTCCCCAAAAAAATAAAAATGAAAAAAGTGATAAAGTACAGATAGTCCTCGACTTACAACAGTTTGCTTAGTGACTGTTCGAAGTTACAATGGCACTGAAAAAAGTGCCCCCCAAGCCACAGCCGAGCAAGACACCTGCCTGCCCACCTGGCGGTGCTCTTCCTCCTGTCCGAGGTTTTCATTGTTGTGAGCATTTCTGTTGAGGATTGGCAGCGGGGGTGGGGTGGGGGGGTGTTTGGTTTTTATTCTCCCCGTCTACTGGGTGGTTGCAGCAGGTTTTGGTCACTTCACATGACCCTGGGACACTGTGACCGTCATAAATATGAATCAGTTGCCAAGCATCTGAATGTAAATCACAAGACCCTGGAGAGGCTGCAACATTCCAGCTGATCGGCGCTTCTTCTGGGCTCAGCAGAAGTGCCAGGATCAGTGCTGTTTTCCAGCTGATTGGTGCTTCTTCTGGGCTCAGCAGAAGCGCCAGGATCAGCGCCGAGCTCCAGCCCTGACAGCCCCGAAGAAGCGCCGATCAGTTGGAAAGCGGCACTGATCCTGGCGCTTCCACTGAGCCTGACAGCCCTGCAGCTCCATCCATCTCTCACTCAGGCTTGTGCGGTGCTGCCACCGGTTCAGCTCATTCCCCTCCCCCGCTACCACTTTTCTAGGATGGTCGCGTACCACCTGCCAGGTGCCAATGTACCACAGGTGGTACCCGTACCACTGGTTGAAAAGACTAGACTGCTTCGTGCAAGATCAGCCGCAAAGAAGTGATAGCACAACCAGGTTGAGCTGTGATCTCCCTTGGAAGGGGACTTGCTCTTTCAGACAACCCCTGTTCTCTGGGAAAGGCTTATCCAAAGGTGTTTCCCAAAAGGCAACTGGACTTTCTTAGCTTTTTTTTTTCTTGAAAACGTTTCGCTTCTCCTCCGAGAAGCTTCTTTAGTTCTGATGATGGCCCCAATTAAACACCCTCTTCTCAGTCCAATGTACTGGTAGTCCTCAACCTATGACCACAACTGAGCCCAAAATTTTGGTTGCTAAGCAAGACATTTGTTAAGTGAGATTTGCCCCAGTTGACAACCTTTCTTGCTGAAGGGGAATCCCTGCAGTTGTCAAGTTAGCAACAACAGTTGTCAAGTGAATCTGGCTTCCCCCCCCCATTGACTCTGCTTGTCAGGAGGTCGCAAAAGGGGATCACGTGACCCCCGTGGGACACGGCAACCGTTGTAAATATGAGTCAGTTGCTAAGAATCTGAATGTTGATTGTGCGACTGTTGGGGTACTGCAATGGCCGTAAGCGTGAAAACCGGTCATAAGTCACTTTTTTTAGTGCCGTTGTAACTTTGAATGGTCACTAAATGAACTGTTGTAAGTCAAGGACGACCTGTATGTGACAATCTAATCACCAAGACTCTGGACAGCAGACAGTAACAGAGCAAAGGATGTTAAGACCTATATGTCTTCTGTTAATCAGGATGGGATGTCCTTTTACTCACAACTAGCACTAAGCTGCAACAGTTTAGGCTGCCTGCTGAACTAACGGCCTGTTTGCTCTGTTCAATTTGGGTGAGCGTAAAAAGGAGAGGGGAAAAACCGCTGGACGGTTTGAAACAGCGCTGATCCTAGCGCTGTAATAGAGTGAACGGGGAATCCATGAAGGGGAAATAAAGAGATATACAACCTGCCCAAAAGTCTGACAAGGGAGCCAACCATAATCCTGTCCTACTGGGCTGAAGACTAAGTCGTGACTGGGTGGGACTTAAGCCCAGCAGGAGGCGTGGCAACTTTGTCAGACTTAGTCTAATTGGGCAGGAAGACAGTCTAAACCCATTCATGGATTCTCCATCCACATGCTGGAGAAAGGGGAATTCCAGAAGTTGTGAATGCTCCAATACTGCAAGTTTTTAAGAAGAGATTAGACAACTGTTTTTCTGAAATGGTATAGGGTTGGACTAGAAGACCTCTACGTCCCTTCCAAATTCTATTCTATTCTATTCTATTCCATTCCATTCCATTTAATTCTATTTCTATTATTTCTATTTCTAATAATTCTAATTCTATTATTTTTCCTGCTGTTCAGAACTATGTGCCCCAAAGCTTCAATCTGAACAGGTAATTTAGCAACCATTAGAAATTACAACAGCACTGAAAAAAGTGACCTACAACAGTGGCCGTAACCCCACAGCCACATAGTCAAACTTCAGCTGCTTGGCAATCAACATTTATTTACAATTATTGTAGCATCCCGGGGTCATGTGATCGCCATTTGTGACTTTCCCAGCTGGCTACTGACCAGCAAAATCAATTGGGGGGGAAGCTAGATTTGCTTAACGACCTTATGATCCACTTAAAAACTGCAGTGATTTGCTTAACAACCATGGCAAAAAACCCAGCTGCGACTCACTTAACAACTGTCTTGCTTAGAAACGGGTGTTCTGGTCCCAATTGCAGTTGTAAGTCGAGGACGGCCTGTATAAAAACATCAACGAAGGCTGAAGTCTCCTCCCTGGCGATGGATGGATGGAGATCGGACCCACAGACTCACCTTGCCTCCGGCCTGCCCCCGCACTGCGAAGCAGAACAGGGTGGACTCTTCCGCGTTGCCTTCCATCTTGAACTGGGCAAAACTGGCAGCGTGGCCTTCGATGGGCTGTGACACTTTCCTGTCCACAGAATAAAGTTGCATGGCTCCAACTACACGGTTTTGCTTTAAGAAGGGAAGGAAAGGGGTCGTCAGAACACTGAACCTAAATATAGGGTTAAGCTAGCGGCACACTTTAGACCAGGGGTCTCCAGACATGGCCGCTTTAAGACTTGTGGACTTCAACTCCCAGAATTCCTCAGCCAGTAGGGCACACAGGTTTTCAAAACCAGAAGCCAAAACCTGGGTTTTTAAGACTAAGGAACTTTTTTTACAATGAAAATCAGAAATGGTTCTCTTTCATTCGCCCCAATCAAATTCTGCTTGCAAGATGTGCTTCTTTGTGTAACTAACAAAATTTCAATGTGAAATTGAAAGCAGGGTTCCTTCTGTTGCAAGAGATTAGCTGTTGAGGCTTTGCCAAAAGCTCTGCCAAGAGATCAAGGTTGCACAGGGAGCAGAAAAATGAGTCAGGGATACAAAGGTTTCAATTTTGCTACAACGAACATTTCTAGAGGAGATTTTTGGCTATTTTTCTCACAAAATGTATGCGAGAAAGTAACTATCTTCTCCCACATCTTATAGCAAAGATCCCAGCTCTTACTGAGGCAATGCTCATTCCCATTAGGCTATAAAAAAGGTAAAGGGGTCCCTGTGGATTTTACTCGGCTAGTCTTTGCTGGCTTTAGGAGTGTGTGTGTGTGTGTGCTCATCTCCGTTTCAAGGCCATTGAGCCAGCGCTGCCCGAAGGAACATTTCCTCAGTCATGTGGCCAGAATGAGGTCACAGAGCGCTGTTACCTTCCCACCGTAGTGGTACCTATTTATCTACTCACATTTGCATGCTTTTGAACTGCTAGGTTGGGAGAAGCTGCGGCAGGCAAGGAGCTCACCCTGTCACGTGGCGCTCGGGTCTCAAACCTGGGGCTGCTGGCTTTCCAGCTGACCAGGGTCTTAACCTCTGAGCCACCGTGTCGCCTTATATTATTACCTGTGCAGAAATTCCAGTCAGAAGCAGCCATTTCTGCTTTGCATCCGTACGGTAGTTGATAATCTGGCAACCCGCAAGACTGGAATGACGATCGAACATTTTGACTGGCTGAGACTCTCCTTCCATGCTCCAGTGGTACACGGCGTTGTCGGTGACCAGCGCAACAGTGTTGAGGGAAATCCACTTCCAAAAGGTGACATCATCCGTCATGGTGTGAGCCTTCATTTTGCTCTTCATCTCAATGTTAAAAATCTGAAGGGTCTTCCCGGCTAAAGACAGGAGCGTGGATTAATTGAGCAAAGCTACTCGTGATGGTTCATCACTTAAAAGCCTACTGGTCGTTTAAGCCTGCAAAGATTATCTGACGTCCAAATCCCAGCCCGGGGAAAGGATCATGCACGGTATTTGACAGTAAAAATGGCCATCCTCTCAAAGGCCATTTCTGTCCTACGTGAGTCCTAAGAGAGCCAAGGGCTGAACTGATCGTGGCATCGAAGCCAGTTACAGCACAACTATTTTCTCTCATGATGCTCAACATTCATGCAAAGTTACTCATCCTTAACCCAAGCAACTCATTTCACGTCTTGCTTGAGAAGATAAAGTACATCAAGACATACAACATCGGTGCAACACACACGTTAATATCCGTATCTAGAAGAAATATGGGGACCACCTAAGATTAACTGCCGTGTCCTATTCTGGCGGGTACTTTTTTAGATAGTTAGTTTAGCTGCCCTTTGTGCATACTGTGGGCTAAGCATACAGCAAGCACAGAGGTTAGAAAGGTGAGAGAGTACAATTACAACTAGGGGAGAGTGGGGTGCAGATCACCAAGAGGAATAACCCAAGAATTAAGGAAGAGTGAATGTTCCATATGGACCATGCTGCTACTTTCAAAGTGGGGTCCTTGGTGATCTCTGAGCTTCATTGCTTTTTTGCAGACGTTTCGTTACCCAACTAGGTAACATCATCAGTGCTAGAAGAGAGTGGGGTTTGTTCTCCGTTTATACAGTATATACCAGTGGCTTGCTCTGTCAGTGTTAGTGAGAATATTCCTGGCAGTTCCCTAACAGCAGTCTAGTCAAGGAGTGAGTATGAACAATCCCACCGATACTGACAGGACAAGCCATTTGTGTATATAAAATGGGAGCAAACCCCAGTCCCTCCTAGCACCAATGATATTACCTAGTTGGGTAATGAGATGTTTTCTGCAAGAAAACCACCGAACTCAGAGAGTGCCAAGAACCCCTCTGTTCAACCCTGAGCTAGAAACAATCTCTTCTATTGGTACTTTCAAAGTCCTTGCTATATATGGTGTTAGCATGCTTTAGTTGAGACCCACAAACCAGGAAAATGTGAGTCTGAATTCCTGTACGGGCGTTCAGTTCAGGGAAGGCCCTTTGGTATAATCTAATTCTAACCTCTCTAATCTGCCACCCAGGATCGCTCTAAGAATAAAAATGAGACCTTTGGGTCCCTCCTCTTTAGATCTTTGAGGAAATGTAGGATACAGAAGGGAGAATATACAAATAAGCAGGACCCCCGTGAAATTGCCCCCTTGCGTGTCAATCTCTATAAAGCAGAGGTGGGGAACTATGGCCCCTTTACGACTGGTGGACTTCAACTCCCAGAATTCCTGAGCCACCCCCTGCTATAAAGAACTGATGATGTTTTTAAAGGACAAACGCAGGGAAGAGAATATACTTCTACATAAAGATATTACATTTGTGGAAGAGAGGAGCAAGGGGAGGCATGGGGGGGGGCTAGAAGCAAACATATAGGAACAAGGAGAGAACAGGTTAAAAAGCTTGGGGGGGGAAGGGGGGAACTAAGAGATTCAGCTACAGATACTTCCAAGGACACTATCAGCCCCACAAGACTGCACCAACTTCAATCCAAAGGAACACAAAGCACTGAAACTATGCAGGTAAAGACTTTCAAAGCTATTAAACACTAAATTTGAGGGTTAAAGACTCACACTTGTCCATCAAACAGTTACAGATTCCACATTCAGATGTTGTCCTTTAAATAGAAGATTAAGCTGATCTTTTTTTAAAAAAAAACCAAACCAACCCTACATGATCATGGATTTCAGAAGGGTAGTTTTACAAGGAGGGAAGCACTGGGTGAACTGTCTCGAATCCTGAATGAATGGGGGGAGGGGGATATAAATCAATGTTTATATGCATAAATCAATAGGCTAAGATTCGTTCTTTTCTCTTTGAAAGCCTGAAAGGCTTCATTTCAGCCCCCCCCCCCACGTTATATACAGAATACACAAAAAGCAATATACAGCCAGATATGATATTGTTAAGTCTCTGTCCCGTTTATAAAAAGTGTGATGCCTACCCAAGCAGAAATGCTTGCAGATTTTAGTATTTCCCCTCCTCCCAATTGTTATGAGTGCTGAAAACCAAATTTCACATGACAGAATAGACTACTAGAGATTCTTATTAGGGATGTACAGAACTGACTACTTCAGGAGATGCTCTGGAGTATCCCAGAACATCCCGTTCCGTAATCGCCTCGTTTTGCACATCTGTAGTCCGTAATAATTCAGCCACGCTAACTTTTTTGAGCCTTTAATCTGCTAAGCCTTTGGCATTCTCTTTTCATAACACAGGACAAAGGCAAATACAATCTGAAACAGAGGTAACTCACCATCTGCACACACAAGAAAGCATTAGAAAATGTGACAAAAATAGTGGTAAAACATTAAAGCCGTCAGAAAAGAGGACGCTGCTGCAATGAGACAGTTGAGAGCTTAGTTTATCCACCAGAGGGGAGGGGAAAAAACGTGGCATTACTGAAGGCAGATTTGCTGTGCTTTTTCAGGGGGGAAAAACAGAACTGGTTTATCCTAGACCAGGGGTAGGTAACCTTGGCTCTTTTATGACTCGTGGACTTCAGCTCCCAGAATTCCTGAGCCAGTCATGCTGAGGAGAAAGGGAGAGGTTTCCATGCTGAGCCATGCCGGCTCAGGAATTCTGGGAGTTGAAGTCCACGAGTCATAAAAGAGCCAAGGTTCCCTCCCCCTGGCCTAGATCGGTAGTAGGCAACCTTGGCTCTTTTATGACTCGTGGACTTCAACTCCCAGAATTCCTGAGCCAGACATGCTGAGGAGAAATGGAGAGGTTTCCATGCTGAGACATGCTGGCTCAGGAATTCTGGGAGATGAAGTCCACGAGTCATAAAAGAGCCAAGGTTGCCTACCCCTGTGTCCTAGACATTTAGCATCCATTACAATTAGTTCAAGTTGGGACTTGAGTTGTGACCATTAAAGACCTAGGCAGAATATAATTATAGTTGAGTAGAAGGAACTACAGGTAGTCCTCGACTTACGACCACAAGCCCCACATTTTTATTGCTAAGCGAGAGTTAAGTTATTGTTAAGTGAATTCTGCCCCATCCTACGATATTTCTTGCCACAGTTGTTAAGTGAAATCCTGCAGTTGTTAAGTTAGTAACACGGTTGTTAAGTGAATCTGACTTCCCCATTGACTTTGCTTGTCAGAAAGTCACAAAAAGTGAACCCCATGATCCCGGGATGCTGCACCCGTCATAAACATGAGCCAGTGGCCGAGTGTCTGAATTTTGATCATGTGATTATTGGGATGCTGCAATGGTTGTTAAGTGTGCAAAATGGTCGTGTTGCTTTTTTCAGTGCTGTTGTAAATTTGAACGGTCACTAAATGAACTGTTGTAAGCCGAGGACTTCCTGTATAATTTCATTTTGATTTACCCCTACGATGATCTACATCAGGAGATATTTGGCATATAACAGGGTAGGAAATTTCTGCATGCCTTAGGAAAATAAATGTCATTGTATTTGCAGGAAGTATCTACATCCTTCTCATGAAATGTTTTAATCAAACCTCCATGCTTTTTTTTTTTTAAAAAAAGGACAGCACCTGTTTTTTGAACTGCCACAGATTAAAAATGTACATTTTAAGATAGGATAATGCTGAGATGGTAAAATTCTTGGGAACTAATCAACCCCATTAGTTTTCATGCAATTGTGGCAAACACTGGGCAAAGCACAACTTTTCCTGGCTATCAAGAGGAGGAAATGAAAATATACGTTTATTTCATTAGCAGCTGTGGTTCACTTCGGAGAGCAATAAATAGGGTACTTGGGACAACATATTAAACTCCACACCTTGGAATCGTAAAACGAGAAATCGACTGGAAAACATTTTCCATACCTTTGAGGGCAATAACTTTGCTAGCAGGATTCATGATGGCGCTATCGGCCGAAATTGGCCGGCGGATCGGATTGTTTGGGTCATTCATATCAATGATGACCACCTGCGCCTGCTCCCCCACTTTCTCTCGTATGCAGATGAATTTGTCAGATTCCATGGTCAAAGTACTGAATCCGATGTTGGCTGGGTTGACACCCAGGTTCTGGAGCTAAAAGACATAGAAAATATATCAAAGTTTTGAATGAGTATTTCAATAAACCCTCTTTCATGGCTAATAACAACAACAGCAGCAGCAGCAGCAACTAGAGCACCACTTGAAAAACC
Source organism: Protobothrops mucrosquamatus (assembly GCF_001527695.2). Lineage (NCBI taxonomy): Eukaryota > Metazoa > Chordata > Lepidosauria > Squamata > Viperidae > Protobothrops > Protobothrops mucrosquamatus. Next base: position 232,381 of record NW_015387994.1, on the reverse strand, counting down.
ACTGGCACGCACAAATTCACCATCAGTCAATTGCAAAAAGCAGCTTGACATGGAACAGCTTATATCCCCGTGACGATACCTGTAACACCATCAAATATCCACATCTGCTTATCCCAGGTACTTGGGAACCCTCAATAGGTAGACAAAAACGCCAAATCCAGTCTGAACATTTCTCTGGCTGACTGTGCAATGAACCAATAATAATTTTGCAAAAATTTATTCATAAGAATCAAGATGGTGTTTTTTTTTACCTAAAAGACACTTAAAAGATAATACAAGTAGTCCTTGACTTACGACCACAATTGAGCCCCAAATTTCTCTCGCTTAACAACAAGACTGTCATGGTTCCGACAGATGAAACTCTTCAAAGAACTTCGAGGCATTGTTTACCTTAAAGAATCTTTATTCGAGTAGCATAGCATCGGCAGGTACACAGGCAAAGCCAAAATCTGAATTCCCCTCCCCTGAGCACATAGTATCCATGCACAATTCCCTCTTCTAATTAACAGTCATAAATCACATTTTCCAATTAGTTTGAAATGCAGGCTTTCCCTCCAGTTCTCCAACCCACCATTTCTTATCATCTCTTATTTCAATAACCTTGGTTCTCGCACTAGTTACAATATTGTTATATCTAACCAAATTCCCATGCACATTCCTCCTCCTCCCCCTCCAGTACCATCTAATTCTAAGAGTAAAACATAAGAAGGAAAATGGCTGCATCTCCGTATGTTGTCAAAGCAAGAACATCCAGTGTTAGCAGCGTTGACAAAGACAGTTGTTAAGTGAGTTTTGCCCATTCTACAGTCTTTCTTGCCACAGTTGTTAGGTAAGCAGTTGTTCAGTTAGTAACACTGCAATCTGTGTTAAGTGATATGAATCTGGCTTCCCCACTGACTTTGCTTGCAAAAGGGGATCACGTGATCTTGGGATACTGCAACTATCATAAGTACATGCCAGTTGCCAAGTGTCTGAATTCTGATCACGTGGCCCTGGGGATGCTGCAACGATCGTAAGTGTGAAAAATGGTCATAAGTCACTTTTTTCAGTACCGTTGTAACTTTGAGTGGACACTACCTGAATGACTGTAAATCAAAAACTACCTGTGTATGGAACAGATTATGCTCCAAAATATCTTTGTGGCTCTCAGCAAAAGAAGCAATGTATAGGCAAAAAAGGGGAGAAACTCAAATGACTAATATATGAATATTAGAATTTTCAAAGGAAATACAAGATAAAAAAGCCAGACAACAAGTGATGGCAAAGGGAGATAATTGTTAATTTCTATGGATCAGTGAGACAGTTAAGTGAATTTTGCCCCGTTTTACGACCTTTCTTGCCACAGTTATTAAGTGAATCCCTGCAGTTGTTAAGTTAGTAACATGGTTGTTAAGAGAATCCGGCTTCCCCATTGACTTTGCTTGACAGAAGGTCGCAAAATAGCAACAGCAATAGCACTTAGACTTATAAACCGCTTCACAGCCCTCTCTAAGCGGTTTACAGAGTCAGCATATTGCTCCCTGGGACACTGCAACTTTCACAAATACACGCCCTTTGCCAAGAGTCTGAATTCTGATCATGGGACCACGGGCATGCTGCAACCGTTGTTAAGTGTGAAAAACAGCCATAAGTCGCTTTTCAGCCTTGTTGTAACTTTGAAAAGTCACTAAATAAACTGTTGTTAAGTCGAGGACTACTTCTATTTATGACAGTTGCCGTGTCCTGGAGACCTGTCATTGCTACATGCAATCTTTCCAGCCAGCTTCCGAAAAGCAATGGGGGAAGCCAGATTCACTTAACATCCTCGTGATTCACTTAATGACTGTAGTGATTTGTTTTGCAGCCATGGGAAAAAAAAGTTCGTAAAATCCCGCACAACTCACTTAAAAATGCCTTGGCTAGCAATGGAAGTTCTAGTGCCAATTATGGCTGTAAATTGAGAATTCACTAAAACGGCCAGGACTTTTTCCTCTGACTGACTAAAGATTGTTTTTACTTATTTTAAAAATGTTGTTAGCTGCCGGGGGAGAGTAGCCAGCTAATCTCTGCTACTACTATCCTGGTCAAATAGGATAGAGACATGCAAAATAGTGTCAACTGATGTAAAATAATAATTTGAGCTACTCAATAGCTACTGAATAGCCTAAGGCAGACATGTCAAACACAAGGCCCGGGGGCCGGATGCGGCCTGCGAAGTGGTTTCATGTGGCCCACGAAGCCATCCTGGAAACAGTGAGGGAACGGCCCCCGCTGCCTTGGCCCTGGCCCAGGCCAGCCTTGAGCCAATGTACAATTTTATGGTGGCCACCTATGCTGAAACGCATTCAGTCTTAGCTCCACAAGGCCGTCCGGAAACAGCGAGGAACCAGCCCCTGCCGTGTCGGCCCCGCCCCCTGGGTGCATGGTGGGGAGGTGTCACCCTTTGTGAGGAATGAAGAAATGGACCATGCCTTGGCGCTTGCCCCGGTCCCCCCCCTTCTGTCAGAGACCCTCAGATCTGTCCCACTCCTGCCCAGGCCCCCACAGGCACCCTTGACCCGAACGATATAGAGAGGGCCACGCCCACCCAGTAGGTCGCACCCACCCTGGCCACACACCCCCCCCCCCGAGGGCAACCGCAATGCTGATGCGGCCCTCAATGAAATTGAGTTTGACACCCCTGGCCTAAGGTATTCAAACTTGGCCTTTTTTATGACTTGTGGACTTCAACTCCCAGAATTCCTCAGCCAGCATGCCTGGCTGAGGAATTCTGGGAGTTGAAGTCCACAAGTCATAAAAGGGCCAAGTCTGAAGCCCCATTCAAACATATAAGGTCTGGAAAAGCTACACAAATTATACCCTGGTTAAGTTTTCCTCTTTCAGCAGCTTTGAGGGGTGCCTTTTCATTTATTTTATTTTTATACTAAGCCAGGACAATCTATCATAGTGTTTCCACAACCTTGACAACTTTAAGATGTGTGGGCTTCAACTCCCAGAATTCCCCAGTCAGCACGTCCACACACCTTAAAGTTGCCGAACTTTGAAAAACACTGCTTTATAGAACTGATAAAAAGTACAGGGGTTCCTCAGCAAACACCCCTTTGCAGTAAGCCACCGCTCTTGAACAAATCACAGTTGGCTGATGGCACGTGCCTAGCCATAAACCACAATGGCTGGGTTTATAGATTTAAGATGTTAAGGCAACAACAAAAGCAGGCTACTTTTTGCTTACTTGAGAGCAAGGAGTTCCTTAAAAACTGGAAAGCTAAAAAAAGCTGCAGTTCCACATTTGTTCTACTTGGGCGTCCCCATAAGCAGCAATTACTACGCACCCCGCCATTTACTACTTCGACAGGACTTTGCCACCACTGCACATGCGGTTTAGGAATCGGCCATGAAATTTAAGCAGTCTAAAGCAGCCTGCAGCACATTTTCTTTTCTCAAAAGCCACGTTTAAGCAACTACCCCTATTGTGGTTTGCAGTAAGGGGTCGTAACTTTAACTTCCTACTTAGCTGTGGGGCTGAGAACAGTCATTCAGCCAGCAAAGAACCAGCCTCCGAGGGCTGATTCCCTTTCTGTGGCAATTTCCCTGGAAGTTTCACTTCCACACTTATGCAAGATGGTCTTTTTACTACGCTGGAGTGATTCATTCAAGGGTTTGTGTTTCCTCAGACGTTTTCTCAAATTGCTCCGTAGGCGAGAACTCGGGGTTGTGAATTCATTGTGTGTCTTTCCTTCTTTATCAGTGACGTTTCATGTGTCTTGCAAAGGACCCACCTTCTGGAATTCTGTTGGGTCCATCCTTGCAGCCCCTGATAAGGGCAGGGTGGGCCACTGTTAATGGCTGTAATCTTCTATTACCCAGTCATGACAACGGCAGGCAAGGCTGGATGTTAGGAACAATCTATAAGGTGATGTGAGGCCCTCTAGATCAGGGGTTTTCAAACTTGGCCACTTTAAGACTTGCAAGTCGAGGACTACCTGTGCATTTTCCACTCGGGGCACACCCGTAACTCTTTGGATGCAGCTAGTACTACTTTCATGGGTGCAATTTCATAGTGATCAGACTGGCGAAAAGACAGCCTTTCCCCCCTCAAAAAAAAGGGGGGCATGTTCAACGTGTTTTCAGGTTGCCCTTCCCTCCAAGCACCTTTCAGGATATTCTGTTCCTTCCTCTCTATTTTAACAGCCTGCAAGCAAATGAGCTGTGATTCACAACTTCTCATGTGAGAACTTAAATCCAGGGACAGGCAACTGTTTGGGGCTCCAGGCCATCCTATATTGCAAGGGTGTCAAACTCAATTTCACTGAGGGCCGCATCAGCATTGCGGTTGCCCTGGGGGGGCGGGGCGGGTGAGTGTGGCCAGAGTGGGTGCAGCCTACTGGGTGGGTTGTGGATGGAGTGGGTGTGGCCTACTGGGTGGGGCGTGGCCAGTTCTACATCATTCGTGTCAAGGGTGCCTATGGGGGGCCTGGGCAGGAGTGGGACAGATCTGAGGGTCTCTGGCAGAAGGGGGTGGGACCGGGGCAAGTGCCAAGGCATGGTCCACTGGGGCAAGTGCCAAGATGGCCACCACAAAATTGTACATTGGCTCCTGGCTGGCCTGGGCCAGGACCAAGGCAGCGGAGGCCATTCCCTCACTGTTTCCAGGATGGCTTCGCTGGCCACATGAAACCCCTTTGCGGGCTGCATCCGGCCCCCGGGCCTTGTGTTTGACATGTCTGCTATATTGCCATGCATATCTAGGACACACAACGAAATCAAAGCCCCTGCCGTCATCTTCATACGCGCTAGGGAAGAAAGATCGTTTCCCCTTGGTCCAAAGCATCCTTTCCTACTGCTGCCCACTTCTGATTTGACGATGTTGTAGTTGCTGCTTTCCTCAAAAGGGCTATTCCCTTCCAAGGCCATGATCAGTGCGCTTAAAACGTTGGACATTCTTGCTTCTAAATTAAAAAAAAAAATCTATGTAGGAAAAGGACAGGCAGAGCCTGGGGTGGAGTCAAGAGAGGAATCAGCCTAGAGCAGTGATGGCGAATCTTTTAGAGACCGAGTGCCCAAACGGCAACCCAAAACCCACTTATGTATCGCCGGGTGCTGGGTAGGCGTGGCCCATTGGGTGGGCATGGCTTCGGTGGTAACGGCAGACTGGGTGGGACTAAAAAGTTCAATCAATCAAATTCCAACTTTGCGAGATCTTTTTTTTTCCCGTGAGAAGTTGAAATTGATTGATTGATTGAACCTTTTTTGTGCACGGCGGTGGAGATCTAAAGCAGGGGTGTCAAACTCAATTTCACTGAGGGCCGCATCAGCATTGTGGTTGCCCTGGGGAGGCCAGGTGGGTGTGGCCAGAGTGGGTGCAACCTAATGGGTGGGCGTGGATGGAATGGGTGTGGCCTACTGGGTGGGCATGGCCAGTTCTACATCATTCATGTCGACGGTGCCTATGGGGGGCCTGGGCAGGAGTGGGACAGATCTGAGGGTCTCTGGCAGAAGGGGATGGGACCGGAGCAAGTGCCAAGGCATGGTCCACTGGGGCAAGTGCCAAGATGGCCACCACAAAATTGTACATTGGCTCCCAGTCGGCCTGGGCCAGGGCCGAGGCAGCGGGGACCATTCCCTCACTGTTTTCAGGATGGCTTCACGGGCCACATAAAACCACTTAGCGGGCCGCATCCGACCCCTGGGCCTTGTGTTTGACATGTCTGACCTAAAGCATAAAGGTTTTATAAAACCCAGCTGAAGGCCTAGGACTGGGGCGATGGTGCGCGTGCCCAAAGAGAGGGCTCTGCGTGCCACCTGTGGCACGCGTGCCATAGGTTCGCCACCACGGGCCTAGAGTCTTTACTTTTCACACACACAGTCTATAACCAACCTCTGCTGAATTCTGTTGACTCTAATCTAGTGCCAATTTAGTGCTGACCCATTAGTTGACTAAATTCTGCTGTACAGGCATCAGCAATAAATCACCCTAAGTGGAATTCAATGTGTGATTTGGGTTTTCCCGCTTGATAATCTAAGGCCACTGGGTTTTGCCAAATTAAAGCCTTTAAAGAGATGGGAACAGCTGCTATACTGAGGAGGAGTAAAAGTGAGGAAGGTGACTCATGCTACATGTGTTGGTGACCCATCCCTGCCCTATCTTAAAAAACCTGAAACTTCCTCCTCCACCTGACTCTCATCTCCTTATTCTCAAACTATCGCCCCCAGTTCAATCATAAACTTTAGCAAATAACAAGTGATTCCATCGATATGCTTTAGCAGAGCAAGTTGCAATGACATCAGTTCACACAACATTAATGAGCTTCAAAGCCAAGCAAAGATCTGTCTGGATACCAGCTACCTCTATTAATTTTACAACCATTAATTTTACTACCACACCAGTCAGAAATATGGCTTAACAGGCCCTGCTTTGATTTTTGTGCAGTTAAGTCAGTGTCAATTCTTAACCACCCACAGATAAAATTTTTCTCCATGATTATCTGTCCCTAGCCTGGTCCTTCAAATGTTTTAGGCTCCCGAGAGCACCTTTAATGGGTTGTGTAACACATGCTATCAAACTCTGATGTCATCTGAAGAGTGACTCTTCTGGCTTGTCTGAGGTTTCCACTTCCCTTCCCTGTAAAAATCCGTCTATAACTGTGCCATCTAGTTCTGTGTCAGAGCCACGCCTTCCCAATAATCCTTCATGGGCAATTAGTAATGTGCCACTCCTTTCGTGATAATCCACTTGCCAATGAAGCATTCAAATTGCTGGAATAAAGAGATACCTTTGAACCCTTAAGGTTTAGTTTTCCTTATGTTCTTCTTCCCCAGGATGTGTAACATGGGCTGCCCCAAAGAAGGGGGAGTCAAGCTATTCTCCAAACCGCCTGAAGGCAGGACAAGAAGCAACAGGTGGAAACTAATCGAGGAGAGAAGCTACCGAGAACTAAGGAGAAATTTTCTGACAGAACAATTGACCAGTGGAACAACCTGCCTCCAGAAGTGGTGAATGCTCCAACACTGGAAGTTTTTAAGAAGAAACTGGACAGCCATTTGTCCGAAATGGTATAGGGCAGTGGTTCTCAACCTGTGGGTCGGGACCCTATTTGGGGTCGATCGACCATTTCATGGGGGTCGCCAAGCAAGGCTGTCCGCCATTTTTTTTGTCCGCCATTTTTTCCCCCTTTTCCAGCAGGTCCCTTGGGCTGGGCCAGCTGGAGGTCGGCCTGCTCCGTCTCTGCCGCTTGCCAGCTATGCCTCGGCCGGCGCAGGGGGCGGAACCACGCATGCGCGGCGCTCCAGGGCAGGGAAAGTCCTCAACTTACGACCGGTTTAGTCCTCGACTTACGACCGGTTTAGTCCTCGACTTACGACCGGTTTAGTCCTCGACTTACGACCAGTTGGGGTTAGGGTTTCCTGCCTGAGCAGGGGGTTGGACTCGATGACCTCCAAGGTCCCTTCCAACTTTATCATCATCATCATCATCATCATCATCATCATCATCATCATCATCATCATCATCATCATTATTATTATTATTATTATTATTATTATTATTATTATTATTATTATTATTATTATTATGTTAACTGCTTTCTACAGTTGGCCAAGTCCTTCTGCAGTACAAAGCATGTTTTGGAAATACTTGTCCACTATATATACAAAAATAAGATTTTTACTATTATAGAGAGAGATTTTTATTATTGTAGAGAGAGATTTTAGAATGAAGAAAGCCCTGGAAAGGAGAACGTAAGTGCCTTTCTAGTTAAATATGAAAATCCAAACATTGAACAATACGTTTCGTAAGACATTTTATGTGAGAAAATACATATTTCTCTGTTTCAATCTCTTTCATCTTGCTATATCGAACCTTCTCATAGTCTACCAAATTGGATCCATCACTTGAGGATTCCCATTTGAAAACGTTGGAAACTGAAGGATGGTTGGCATACTATCCAGTTCCCTGAAATGCAGGTGCTTGGCTCAACTTATTTATATCTCAAATACATAGTGTCTTCTTTTTAAAAAAATGCCTCCTACCTGGATTAATTACACAATCATGGAATCACAGGGCTTTGAAGGGACTTTGGAAGTCTTCTAGTCCGACTCTCTGCTCACGCAGGAGACCTTACCCCATTCCGGAAAAATGGCTGTCCAATTTCTTCTTAAAAACCTCCAGTGGTGGAGCACTCACAACTTCCAAAGGCAAAACCATTCCATTGATTAGTTGTTCCTCCTTAGTTCTAGGTTGGATCTCTCCTTGATTATTTTCCATCTGTTATTTCTTGTTTTTCCCTCAGGTGCTTTGAAGAATATAGGTTGTCCACCTTTGTGACTGCTTCTCAAATGTTAGAAGACGGCTCTATTATACCATCCCTAGTCCTTCTCTTTGATAGTAGACCTACCTAGTTCCCTTAGTCCCGTGGTGGCGAACCTAAGGCACGTGTGCCACAGGTGGCACGCAGAATCCTCGCTGTGGGCACGCACGCCATCGCCCCAGTCCTAGGCTTTCAGCTGGGTTTTATAAAACCTTTTCGCTTTAGGCCTCCACCGCCGTGTGCAAAAAAAAAAAAAGGTTCAATCAATCAATTTCAACTTCTTGCGGGGGAAAAAAGATCTTGCAAAGTTGGCATTGATTGATTGAACTTTTTAGTCCCACCCAGTCTGCTGTTACCACCGCAGCCACGCCCACCCAATGGGCCACACCCACCCAATGGGCCACACTCACCCGGCACCCGATGATACATAAGTGGGTTTTGGGTTGCAGTTTGGGCACTTGGTATCTAAAAGGTTCGCCATCACTGCCTTAGTCATTCATCCTACGGTTTTAGTTTCCAAACCCCTTGTCATAAGTTGCTCTTCTCTGGACTCTCTCCAGGGCCTTAGCAAAAGTACTAGCACCCATTCCTGTCATGTTATCAGCATTTAACAATGGCTAATTACAACAGGACTGGCTGTATGATCCATTCATTTAAGTTTACTCAAAATAATTTCAAACTGACTCTAGCAGTTATACATTTAGAGTGAGCCATTCTTTTTCCATTTCATTATTTAAGTACCAACGTGGTTCAAACGGCAAGAGTTTATCTATGTCAGTGGCCCCCAACTTTTGGGCCCCAGGGATCTGTTCCACGGAGGGTAGTTTTCTGCGAACCGGATCCTGGATCCCGCACGTGTGCAGATAGGGCTTTGCTTGCTTGCATGGCCCAGTTCCTGGCGGGCCAAGCAATAGTGCTGGTCCACAGTCCAGGGGTTGGTGACTTGATCTATGCAAAGAGAAGGCTTAGCCACAATTTAAACAACCTCCCATCCCAAAAATAAACTTGCTTTAATTGCAGCCCTCTGTTAAAAGTAACATTGGTTTTGAGGTTTTTTTTTGGGGGGGGGGGGATTGGTAGAACAGCTGCTAAGAGAGAGAGGCTTCTCCAATCTGGGGCCCTCCAGAAGTGTTGCTGAGCCAAAAAATGTCCCAGACGGGCAGCAATCTATCAAAAGCTAATTTAAATGCTATTGACCAACACACGAACTTTAAAAACAAAAATTCTGTGAATTCTACTTCTTTACCCCTGGAGATCAAGTTATAACCATGAACTTGTGGCTGAAATCTCATTTTTTTTGCTACAGATTTGCTAGGTGGCTTTCTATACGTGTCACCCTGAACCTCAGTCCTTTGCCCTGTGAGAAGATAATAGCATGTAATCTTACAGAAGTACTGTAACAATTGCAATTAGATATTGTTCTAAATGTTGGAAAGAGCTCAGCCAAAGTGGCATGCTATTATACATCAAGATTCAGCCTGGAATATCTCATGTCAGATGCAGAAGGAGGGGATTCTCCAATGTACGAGAAACACCTGGCAAAATTCCTATTTATGCTCACCTGTAAGGATATTTATTACGCTGACAACAGAAATTCAGCTGAGCCCGTGCGAATGTGACACACATACACACACATTCCATTTTTCTTCTGCAATTTGCCCAATTTCTAGCAATCTGTTGCACCCTCTTAATATTTTAATCTTTTATATTGTCGCAAATAAAGGAGAATACAGGTAGTCCTCGACTTACGGCCCTAATTGAGCCCAATATTTCCGTTGCTAAGCGAAACATCTGTTAAGTGAATTTGCCCCCATTTTACAACCTTTCTTGCCCCGGCTGTTAAGTGAGTCCCTGCAGTTGTTAAGTCAGTAACGTGGTTGTCCCCATTGACTTTGCTTATAAGGTGGTCACAAAAGGGGATCGTGTGACCCTGGGAAACTGCAATGGTCATAAATAGGAGTCGGTTGCCAAGCGTCTTGAATTTTGATCACGTGACCGTGCGGATGCTGCAACAGTCGTTAAGTGTGAAAAATGGTCATGAGTCACTTTTTCTGGTGCCGTTATAACTTTGAACGGTCACTAAATGATTTTTTGTAAGCCGAGGACTACCTGTATTTGTAGCGAAGGGTTGAAGCGAGGAGTCCTTGATGCTCACTGAGCTTGGTTGTCTTCTTGCAGATGTTACCTAACAAGAAGCACCGGATGGAAACTCATCAAAGAGAGAAGCAACCTGGAACTAAGGAGAAACTTCCTGACAGTTAGAACAATTAACCAGTGGAACAACCTGCCTCCAGAAGCTGTGAATGCTCCAACACTGGAAGTTTTTAAGAAGAGACTGGACTGCCATTTGTCTGAAATGGTTTCCTGCCTGAGTAGGGGGTTGGACTAGATGACCTCCAAGGTCCCTTCCAACTTTTTTTTTTATTATTATTATTATTATTATTATTATTATTATTATTATTATTATTATTATTATTATTATTATTATTATTATTATTATTATTATTATTAATCATCGCACAGCCAGCCAGATGTCCAGACTGGATTTGCCATTTTTGTCTACCTATCGAGTCCTTCCCAAGGACCTGGGATAGGCAGATGTGGATGTTTGATGGTATTACAGATATCGTCGCAGGATGGAAGCAGTTCCTAGTAAGGCCGCCTTTTGCAATTGACTAATGGTGAATCTGTCAATGCCAATGGTCTTCAAGTGGTGCTCCAGCTGTTTTGGGATTGCACCCAAGGCGCCTATTACTATTGGTACTACCCTTGCTTGCCTTTGCCACAATCTTTCTATTTCTATTTGTAGGTCTTTGTATTTTGTTATCTTCTCCAGTTCTTTCTCGTCTATTCTGCTGTCTCCAGGCACTGCCACGTCCACTATCCAGACTTTTTTGCCTTTCTTATCGACAGTTGTTAAGTCCGGGGTGTTATGTTGCAGGTGCTTGTCTGTTTGAATTCTGAAGTCCCAGAGCAGTTTAATTTTATCATTTTCTATGACTTTCTCTATTTTATGATCCCACCAGTTCTTGTTGTTGTTGTTATTATTATTATTAATAATAATAATATAGGTCAGAGGCCCCCAACCTTTTAAGCACCAGGGACCGGTTCACTGGGGAGAGGTTTTTCAGAGGACCGGGGGGGGGGGGGGCGTGGTTTTGGGTGCTGCCTACATCCCAGGGATGGGGCTTCACTTTTTTGTGCGGCCCACTTGCTGCTATGCCGGGGCCTGGTGTCGGTCCACAGACCGGGGGTTGGGGGCCTCTGATACAGGTAATGAAACGTCTGCAAGAAAACAACCAAGTTGGGGTTATTTAAAACTTGGAAATTATAAATGTGAAACATTAAATCTAAATATTAATGGGGAACTAAAAATTGGGAAAAACTAAACAGGACATTGATCGTCTAAAAAGACTGAATGTTAAAACAACTAGGATATGTATAAACAAAAATTACTGATAAATGTAAGGAGGTTATTTTTATTTAATCAACATAAATAAGAATTGTATTAATCTAAACATGAGACGGTAAATACTAAGGGGAAAAGAGAGGAAATATTGAATGTTATAGTTTGGGATCTGTACTAAAGACATTTGTAAGTGATTGAATTATTGGCCAACTCAGCCGCCACGTTGCTTTTTCAAATATTTAAATGTAAAACTAAAAAATCAATAAAATTTTCTTTAAAAAAAAAAAGAAAACAACCAAGTTCAGAGAGCATCAAGGACCCCCCCTCGTATTGTCGCTTTTTATCTTGTTGTAAGCTGCCTAGAGTCGCCACTTTGAATTTATTTAATAAATTAAAATAATTATGGTTTGCAAAAGTCGGTCAGTATCTTTTTTTCCGTAGTGACATTGTTTCAGAGGTTTGATTTGTCTGACTACAGACGCTCTCAGCGCCCTGCTCCTCCATCTCTTTTCTAATCACTGCTGCCGGTTAATTTGCTCTCTCCTCTGGGCTAACCATTGCCGTTGCTTAAAAAAGAGCAGGGCAAGCAGAAACCGCCCCTTCTTCTGCTTGATGGTTCATGCATGTGCCCAGAGGGCTGGATGCGGACCGGAAACATACAACTGCTGCACTGAAAGGTTTGCAAAGTTGAAGATACTATTATTGAACTTTAAAGCCTTAAACGGCTTAGGATGGGATTATCTGCTGGACTGGTTCTCCTGCTATGAACTCATCCAGTGACTTAGCTGATAAGCAGCACAAACCCTTCTGGAAATGCCTTCGCAATCAAGAGCTTGGCTGTTAGGTCAGGGGTAGGCAACCGTGGCTCTTTTATGACTCGTGGACTTCAACTCCCAGAATTCCTGAGCCAGCCACGCTGAGGAGAAATGGAGAGGTTTCCATGCTGAGCCATGCTGGCTCAGGAATTCTGGGAGTTGAAGTCCACGAGTCATAAAAGAGCCACGGTTGTCTACCCCTGGGTTAGGTGAAGCAGTAAAGAACCTCTTGTGGATGTCCTCCTGGATGTGATGCCTTTTGTCCCGACCTCCCTAATATTTAGGAAACACACCTACAGGATCTCAATTCAACAATTACACTAATATACATATACAAGCAGAAGGAATCGCTGCTTCGGAGAAGCGACACATGCCCAAACTTGCCAGTTCTTTATAAAGCACTCAATCTGCATTTAACAGAGTTTGTTCTCAGAAAAGGAGTTTCTAACGAAAAATGTAGCTGAACTGGAAAGAAGCAAGTATCTCAACATCCGGGTCACTACAATAGCTTAAATCATTTACTCATAACTCATTTACTCCCTGGCAAAGTTGTATTTGACAAAAAAACAAAATCAATATGTCCTGGATTGGCACACTGGGGGGAAAAAACTCTTAATGTTATTTTATTTATTAAATGTATATGTCACCCATCTTCCTGAGTGGCTTACAAAAATATCTCCAGTTCAAGCCCCATCAATGTAACTAATCAAGAAAAAGATTGTGTAATCTTGGAGAATTGCACAGTGAAAATATCTGAGGGATCACTTCTCCCCAGTTATATCAACCTGCTCCAGTTAAATCTTGCAGAGGGAACTCGGTGTGGGTTCCTTGGGAAAGGAACCTACATTTGGTGGAGCCCAGGAGATACAGTATAATGAGAAGGACGGACTCACTGGAGAAGAGCCCAATGCTGGGAAAGATGGAGGGCAACAGAAGAAGGGGACGACAGAGAATGAGGGGGCTGAATGGAGTCACTGAAGCAGGAGGCGGGAGCTTAAATGGACTCCAGAAGATGGTAGAGGACAGGAAGGCCTGGAGGAACGTTGTCCATGGGGTTGCGATGGGTCGGACACAACTTCGCAACTAACAACAACAGGAGATATAGAAACATAGAAAACTGCTTTTGAGATTTTTTTTAATTTTATTAATTTTTTGTCAAACGATGGACATGTGCTTATCCCAAGCATGTTTAATCACAGTTACTGATGTTTGACCCACTATCTCTGCTGTAAGTTGGTTTCAAGCTTCCACTCCTCTTTCTGTGAGGTCATCCTTGCTAACTTGACTTTTGAACTTCCCACCTGGCAGGTTGAGGTTATGCCCCTGCGTCCTTTATTTGTGCTTAATGTTGAAAATACTGCTTTCTAGAACTTTATTCACACTCTTAATATATTTAAATGTTTCAATCATGTCCCCCCGTTCTCTGCTGTGCCTTCTCTGCTGTGGTGCCCGGCTTATGGGACATCCTTCCTCCCAAAATTAGATCATCCCTTTTGATATTCTGAAAGACTTGGTTATGTTATTGGGCCGAGGCTCAGGGCCTTTCTGGTTTTCTGAGATGGCTTTATCATTAAACTGGCATCTTTATCCTTCTCAATTGCCTTGGGCAGTGATGGTAAACCTTTTGGGCTCAGCCTGTCAAAAATTTGGAAACTGCCTAATTTGACTCTGCTAATGTGTCTCACACATACATACAACAAAAAAGAATTCTTTACATTTTGATTTATTTTTTAAAAAAATAAAGTCCAATTATGTGTGTGATTGATCCCCAGGATCTGCCGCATGGCAATTACCTTCAGGCAGTGTTCTCTTTATTTGACAGGCCCCTGAGGCTACTCCAGGCAGCTCCGGGTCACATAAGGCTTTCTGCTCTTGAAGTGGCTCAGAAAATGCTCTTTCACAACCTAGGCAGCCCAAGAAAATTGTGCGAAGGCACACCCTGTTATCACACTATTTTGGGAGACTCCATGAGAGCCTACCCCATACTTGTGTGGCTTCTGCAGTCTCTAAAAATGTGAGAATGGGATATGCTTTCAAGAGTTGTTGTTGTCAGGTGTTGGAGAAAACATTGGGACATGTCACCTATGACAGGGCTTTTCAACCTTTTCACCCATTGCACCACTTTTAGGATATGGCAATATCCAAGTACCACCAGTCGCCTAGCAAGGTGTCAAAAACTTGATGACCAAAAAAAAAAAAAAAGGAAAAAAGTGATAAAGTATAGGTAGTCCTCAATTTACAACAGTTTGCTTAGCTGTTCGAAATTACAATGGCACTGAAAAAAGTGACCCCTAAGCCACAGCCGAGCAAGACACCTGCCTATCCTCCTGGCGGTGCTCTTCCTCCTGTCGGAGGTTTCCATTGTTGTGAGCATTTCTGTTGAGGATTGGCAGTGGGGGTGGGGTGGGGGGGTGTTTGGTCTCTAATTCTCCCCGTCTGCTGGGTGGTTGCAGCAGGTTTTGGTCACTTCACATGACCCTGGGACACTGTGACCGTCATAAATATGAATCAGTTGCCAAGCATCTGAATGTAAATCACAAGACCCTGGAGATGCTGCAACATTCCAGCTGATCGGCACTTCTTCTGGGCCCAGCTGGAGCCTGGCGCTGATCCTGGCGCTTCTGCTGAGCCCTGACAGCCCTGCAGCTCCAGCCGTCTCTCGCTCAGGCTTGTGTGGTGCTGCCACCGGTTCAGCTCATTCCCCTCCCCCGCTACCACTTTTCTAGGATGGTCGCGTACCACTTGCCAGGTGCCAATGTACCACAGGTGGTACCCGTACCGCTGGTTAAAAAGCCCTGACCTATGACACATGTGCAATAGGTTCACCATCCCTGGCATAGGAGCACGTAAAGGAAGGACAAAAAGCAACAGAGGGAAAGTAATCAAGGAGAGAAGCAACCTAGAACTAAGGAGAAATTTCCTGACAGTGAGAACAATTAATCAGTGGAACGGCTTCCCTGCAGAAGTGGTGAATGCTCCAACACTGGAAGTTTTTAAGAAGAGATTGGACCGCCGTCTGTCTGAAATGGTATAGGGTTTCCTGCCTGAGCAGGGGGTTGGACTAGATGACCTCCAAGGTCCTTTCCAACTCTGTTATTCTGTTAGGTGGTATCTGTGGTTTCTATAGAATACTTTGTCAACTATACCTTGTTGAGAAATACTGTTTGGCTGCCTGGGGAATTCTGGGAGTTAAAGATCGCAAGTTTTAAAGTTGCCACATTTTGGGAAACCTCATCATAAATGTAGAATCCATTACTTTCTACAGTGTTTCTATACATCAGTGTTTCTCAACTTTGGTGACTTAAAGATGTGTGGACTTCAACTCCCAAAATTCCCCAGTCAAGATGGCTGGAGAATTCTGGGAGTTGGTCCATGCATCATCATCATCAAGCTGGAAGGGACCTTGGAGGTCTTCTAGTCCAATCCCCTGCTCAGGCAGGAAACCCTATATCATTTCAGACAAATGGCTGTCCAGTCTCTTCTTAAAAACCTCCAGTGTTGGAGCATTCACCACTTCTGGAGGTAGGTTGTTCTACTGATTAATTGTTCTCACTTGTCAGGAAGTTTCTCCTTAGTTCTAGGTTGCTTCTCTCCTAGATTAGTTTCCATCCATTGCTTCTTGTCCTGCCTTCAGGCACTTTGGAGAATAGCTTGACTCCCTCTTCTTTGTGGCAGCCCCTGAGATATTGGAACACTGTTACCATGTCCCCCCTCGTCCTTCTCTTCATTAAACTAGACATACCCAATTCCAGCAACCATTCTTTGTATGTTTTAGCCTCCAGTCCCCTAATCATCTTTGTTGCTTTTCTCTGCACTCTTTCTAGAGTCTCAACATATTTTTTACATCGTGGTGACCAAAAAGGTTGCCAAGATTGAGAAGCATTGGTACAGAGTTTTAAAATGCAACCAGCCAATGGCTTTCTAAAGAAAATGAAGGCCATGTACAGATTGGTGTATTTGCTCAAATATCTACCCGCTGTAATGGCATGAGCCTTAATTATTCAGAGAAACCAGCTTAGGAAGCTAAAACGGAGGAGCAAAACTTTCAGCAAAATCTGCTTTCTTATTCGAAAGTATTATAAGGTCTTCCTCAAGTATTGCTATGCAGAGAGGCCCCATGTTCTAACTAGACTCAAGGATTTCCGTTCTGTCATGCATTTAACTGCTGCCCTAAGCTAAAAGGCAACTTCTGCTTTCCCACTTCGTAGTACCGAAGCTTCCAAGAGGTTGCACTTTGTGTATAGAACAATTGATTTCCGATCAACAGTTTCTGATCCCCCAATGAGCAGGAATCCAGCTGCCTTCTTGTGAGTAAGAAAAAGAAACATAATGCAAACCTGTGCAAGCTGAAATGTGAGCAAATCCCAAACCAGCTGGCAACAAACTCCACAGCTAAGCATCAATTACTGTGTCAGGATTAAAAAAAAAACTTGTAGGAAGTTCTGCAGTAAAAGCTGATGATTAATAAGAGAATTTGCTTACAACAAAGCAATCTGGATAAATGGATTCTGTTTTGACACTGATCTGTAACTTGGATAATTCAGAAAAGAGCACCAGAATTTGGATCGGTACTTTTAAGACATTCCCCACCATCATAAACAAATTAATTTCTTTCCTAAAAATTGTAATTTCTACTCTCTAAAAGCAGTTTTGTATAATTTGTTATTGTTTATATCAGAAGCCTTCAAACTTGGCCCTTTTATGACTTGTGGACTTCAACTCCCAGAATTCCTCAGCCAGGCACACTAGGTTTGAAGACCCAATTTATATGTTCCCAGCATGATCCTTGTTATATCCTCCCTAAACTGCAATGCACACCTGAAGAATTCAATTAAATTTGCAACTGATTATAATTCTATTATTCTATTCTATTCTATTCTATTCTATTCTATTCTATTCTATTCTATTCTATTCTATTCTATTCTATTCTATTAGCTCTAGTGAACTGGCAGCTGGGAAGACACCTTGGGTTTGAACATACAAGTACTACCAAGATGCTGTGAAAGAAACCTTATGCCAGCGGTCCCCAACTTTTCTGGCTCCACAGACTGGCCAGCAGCAACGGTGGGGGGATAGTTTCACACATGCAACCTAGATCCCGCACATGGACAATGAAGCTTCCACATGCTCACCCGCCCCTTGCCCTGACTGACTCCCAATAGACTGTGGACCGCTACCGGTCCAGAGACCAGGGGTTGAGGACCCCTGCCTTATGCCACTGTGACATCCAGCCAAGGCAAAAAGAAGCTGAGCTTTTATTTTATTTTTATCCCACCTTTATTGCTTTCACAAATAACTCAACGTGGTGAACATATAATACTCCTTCCTTCTATTATCCCCACAATAAAACTCTGTGAGGTATCTTGGACTGAGAAAGAAGGACTGGCCCAAAGTCACCCAGCTGGCTTTCATGCCTAAGACGAGACTAGAACTCACCGTCTCCTGGTTTCTAGCCTGGCGCTTTAACCACTATACCAGGGGTCCCCAACCTTTCTGGGTTGGCGCCCGGGGGGGTGTGGGGATGTGGAAGCATCTTTACATGTATGAGCACACGCCTGCACCAATGGGGCCATGATTGCACATGTGATGCAAGCGGGGCCATGAGCGCCTGTGTAATGCTCGGGCAATGCTAGCACCCGCACAATGCTGCGATACTAGTGCGAGCGGGGGGTGCACTTGTTATGGCATCGCTAGCACCTACGCAACGCCACAATACTAGCGCGAGGGGGGTGGGAGCACGCTCTCACGCGGTCCAGTGTCCAACAGCCCACGGCCCGGTAGTGGGCCACGGACCACAGGCTAGACCCCTGCACTAGACCACTGTTTATTACTGTAATTTATATGGCCACCTATTTCAAATTCATGAGTCTGGGCAGCTGAAAACAGTTACAAACTATACAAATATAACAATAAATGTAACACAAGAATAAAAGGCAGCAAGCATACAATCAGCTGCCGAGCTTAAAGTACAATGTCTGATTCTACAAACAGCAGGACTGAAAAATATATATAGTCCAGGTCCCTTCCCCACGAGATCCCCATAGCTAAAGAGCTAAGAATAGTCTGGTTCTTGTGGAAACATATTTTGATGTTCTCATCAATGAACCTCACCAGCTGAAACACAATTAAGGGGGGGGGGGGGAAAGATGCTGACTGTAGCAAACCCGTTGACCTTTTGCTTGCAAGGTAGTCAGCATAATTTCCTAGAAGAGCTCGCTTTCCGAAAGGAAGCACACAAAAATGCTGAAATGCAGAGTGTACATAGTTCTGATAACTGCACCACCATTAAGTAAGCCATTGTTCTGTTACCGGATAGAAAAACCAGGTCTCTGACATATTTTATCTCAACCAGAACTTGAACAGGATACTACCGTCAGAGTGTGAGTTTGGATATCAAAACAGGAAGTATCTAGGCCAGGGGTATCAAACTCAATTTCATTGAGGGCCGCATCAGCATTGCGGTTGCCCTCGGGTGGGGTGGGGTGGCCAGGGTGTGTGTGGCCTACTGGGTGGGCATGGCCAGCTCTATATCGTTGGCGTCAAGGGGGCCTGTGGGGGCCTGGGCAGGAGTGGGACAGATCTGAGGGTCTCTGGCAGAAGGGGGTGGGACCGGGGCAAGCGCCAAGGCATGGTCCATTTCTTCATTCCTCACAAAGGGTGACCCCTCCCCAGCATGCACCCAGGGGGCGGAGCCAACACGGCAGGGGCTGGTTCCTCGCTGTTTCTAGACAGCTTTGTGGAGTTAAGACTGAATGCATTTCAGCATAGATGGCCACCACAAAATTGTATATTGGCTCCCGGCCGGCCTGGGCCAGGGCCAAGGCGGCGGGGGCTGTTCCCTCACTGTTTCCAGGATGGCTTCACGGGCCACATGAAACCACTTCGCGGGCCGCATCTGGCCCCCGGGCCTTGTGTTTGACATGTCTGATCTAGGCCATTGTAGGCTGCATTAACAGAGGGATAGCATCAAGATAAAGTGAAGTTTTTGTATTGCTTTAAAATGCTTTGGTAAGACCACCCTTGGAATATTGCATCCAGTTTTGGTCACCACGAAATAAAAAAAAATGTTGAGAGACTCTGGAAAGAGTGCAGAGAAGAGCAACAAAGATAATTAGGGGTCTGGAGGCTACAACATGAACGGTTGCAGGAACGGTCTAGTCAAACTAAGAGAAGGGTTAGGGGTGACATGATAGCAGTCTTCCAGGATTTGAGGGGCTGTCACAGAGAAGAGGGAGTCAAACTATTCTCCAAATCACCAGAGGGCAGAACAAGAAGCAATGGGTGGAAGCTTATTAAGGAGAGATCCAACCTAGAACTAAGGAGAAACTTCCTAATAGTTAGAATAATTAACCAGTGGAACAACCTGCCTCCAGAAGCTGTGAATGCTCCAACACTGGAAGTTTTTAAGAAGAGACTGGACAGCCATTTGTCTGAAATGGTAGAGGGGTTGGACTAGAACAGGGCTTTTCAACCAGTGGTACGGGTAACACCTGTGGTACATTGGCACCTGGCAGGTGGTACACGACCATCCTAGAAAAGTGGTAGTGGGGGAGGGGAATGAGCTGAACCGGTGGCAGCACCGCACAAGCCTGAGCGAGAGACGGCTGGAGCTGCAGGGCTGTCAGGGCTCAGCGGAAATGCCAGGATCAGCACCAAGGCTCCAGCTGGAGCTCGGCGCTGATCCTGGTGCTTCTGCTGAGCCCAGAAGAAGCGCCGATCAGCTGGAATGTTGCAGCATCTCCAGGGTCTTGTGATTAACATTCAGATGCTTGGCAACTGATTCATATTTATGACGGTCACAGTGTCCCAGGGTCATGTGAAGTGACCAAAACCTGCTGCAACCACCCAGTAGAGACCAAACACCCCCCCACCCCACCCCCACTGCCAATCCTCAACAGAAATGCTCACAACGATGAAAACCTCGGACAGGAGGAAGAGCGTGGCCGAGCAGGCAGGCAGGTGTCTTGCTCGGCTGTGCCTTGGGGGCACTTTTTTCAGGGCCATTGTAAGTTTGAACAGTTACTAAGCAAACTGTTGTAAATTGAGGACTACCTATACTTTATCACTTTTTTCTTTTCTTTTTTTTTTTTTTTNTATCAAAACAGGAAGTATCTAGGCCAGGGGTATCAAACTCAATTTCATTGAGGGCCGCATCAGCATTGCGGTTGCCCTCGGGTGGGGTGGGGTGGCCAGGGTGTGTGTGGCCTACTGGGTGGGCATGGCCAGCTCTATATCGTTGGCGTCAAGGGGGCCTGTGGGGGCCTGGGCAGGAGTGGGACAGATCTGAGGGTCTTTGGCAGAAGGGGGTGGGACCGGGGCAAGCGCCAAGGCATGGTCCATTTCTTCATGCCTCACAAAGGGTGACCCCTCCCCAGCATGCACCCAGGGGGCGGAGCCAACACGGCAGGGGCTGGTTCCTCGCTGTTTCTAGACAGCTTTGTGGAGTTAAGACTGAATGCATTTCAGCATAGATGGCCACCACAAAATTGTATATTGGCTCCCGGACGGCCTGGGCCAGGGCCAAGGCAGCGGGGGCTGTTCCCTCACTGTTTCCAGGATGGCTTCACGGGCCACATGAAACCACTTCGCGGGCCGCATCTGGCCCCCGGGCCTTGTGTTTGACATGTCTGATCTAGGCCATTGTAGGCTGCATTAACAGAGGGATAGCATCAAGATAAAGTGAAGTTTTTGTATTGCTTTAAAATGCTTTGGTAAGACCACCCTTGGAATATTGCATCCAGTTTTGGTCACCACGAAATAAAAAAAAATGTTGAGAGACTCTGGAAAGAGTGCAGAGAAGAGCAACAAAGATAATTAGGGGTCTGGAGGCTACAACATGATGAACGGTTGCAGGAACGGTCTAGTCAAACTAAGAGAAGGGTTAGGGAGTGACATGATAGCAGTCTTCCAGGATTTGAGGGGCTGTCACAGAGAAGTGGGAGTCAAACTATTCTCCAAAGCACCAGAGGGCAGAACAAGAAGCAATGGGTGGAAGCTTATTAAGGAGAGAAGCAACCTAGAACTAAGGAGAAATTTCCTAACAGTTAGAACAATTAACCAGTGGAACAACCTGCCTCCAGAAGCTGTGAATGCTCCAACACTGGAAGTTTTTAAGAAGAGACTGGACAGCCATTTGTCTGAAATGGTAGAGGGGTTGGACTAGAATAGGGCTTTTCAACCAGTGGTACGGGTACCACCTGTGGTACATTGGCACCTGGCAGGTGGTACGCGACCATCCTAGAAAAGTGGTAGCGGGGGAGGGGAATGAGCTGAACCGGTGGCAGCACTGCACAAGCCTGAGCGAGGGATGGCTGGAGCTGCAGGGCTATCAGAGCTCAGCGGAAGTGCCAGGATCAGCACCAGGCTCCAGCCGGAGCTCAGCGCTGATCCTGGTGCTTCTGCTGAGCCCTGAAGAAGCGCCGATCAACTGGACTGTTGCAGCATGTCCAGGGTCTTGTGATTTACATTCAGATGCTTGGCAACTGATTCATATTTATGACGGTCACAGTGTCCCAGGGTCATGTGAAGTGACCAAAACCTGCTGCAACCACCCAGCAGACGGGGGGGGGGAATAAAAACCAAACACCCCCCCACACCACCCCCACTGCCAATCCTCAACTGAAATGCTCATAACAATGAAAACCTCGGACAGGAGGAAGAGCGTGGCCGAGCAGGCAGGCAGGTGTCTTGCTCGGCTGTGCCTTGGGGGGCACTTTTTTCAGGGCCATTGTAACTTTGAACAGTCACTAAGCAAACTGTTGTAAATTGAGAACTACCTGTATTTTATCACTTTTTTCTTTTCTTTTTTTTTTTGTCATCAAGTTTTTGACACCTTGCTAGGCGACTGGTGGTACTTGGATGTTGCCATATCCTAAAAGTGGTACAATGGGTGAAAAGGTTGAAAAGCCCTGGACTAGAAGACCTCCAAGGTCCCTTCCAACTCAGTTATTCTATTACATATTTCATGAGATCAGATACAAAACTTCACATCTATCTCTAGATATCTAACTATCATAGAGAAAAAAAAGTCTACAATGATTTTTTTTTACATTTCTGTATAATCTGCCTTGCCAGTTTTAATCCTGCAAACTAGCTTAAAAATAGTTAAAGGAAAACTGGCATATACTTCTGATGAATTGATTTCTCGTCTACCAAAGCTTGTGATCAAACAAAATCCTTAGAATGTTGCAACACAATCAACACAGGAAGTCATATGAGGAAAGCATTGCAAAAATTTGCAGGAAGAGTTCAGTTTTAAAAGCCAGGAAGGGAGGGGGGGGAAAATGAAGCAAAGGCGTACACGTTCAGCTATACAACGTGGGATTGTGTGAATCACAGTTTTAAATAAAATGTTTCAGAACCAAGTAAATTGTAGCATGCTTGCATAATCACACATTAGAAGATAAAGGAAAACCAGATAGCCCATTTCTCCCAGATGCCAGAGAAAAACAAAATCCCGGGAGAGCTGGGAAATACAGAAAAAAAAAAACCTTGTGTAAATTGTTGCTGCAGAATGACAGGACTTTATCAAGGCATTGTTTTAAAACTGTGTAACAATTAATATTGTTGCAATGGTACACTTAATCTCTCAAAAATTATGTTTGGTCCCTCAGGATATGGGGACATACAGATTTCAAGAGTTACCAGCTTTGTACATATTTATTTTCAATCTGGTTGGCTACCCATCTCAAACATATATGACTTTGGCAACTAATAGGGAATAAAAATAGAATAAAAACATAACAATATATAGCAAGCAGAGCAACCAAGATAAAGCCATACGGCATAATATTTATTGTTGTAAGACGGCTAGAGTACCTCCACAGCAAGATAGGTGGCAAATAAATTTAACAAATAACAATCAGCATTTCTTTATTAAATTTATATTTAATAGGGCGACTATGGGCAGCATAAGCAGTATCATACAATCATGATACAGGCTTAATCGCACACTCTGAGCCTCAGGCTTGGTAACAAAACCACTGTTAACAGAGTCACTGTAATAGTGAGAAGGGTGGCGTGTAAATTTAATAAAATAAATAAAACCATGCTTTTAGGGTCTATGAAGATTCTCAAGCTTCTTCAATTCAGTTCAGCATCTTCAAACCGTAGCAGCTTTGGATGCAAAGTGAAATGTTTTAAAAGAAAAAAAAAGAAAGTCCAGTTGCCCTTTTGGGAAAAAGCACCCCTGGGACATGCTTTCAGAGTCATACGGAAAGCCAGAAGGGTCAGGACAAATTGTCGTCCTGGGGAAATGATGTGCCAAAGAGCAGGGGCCACAACGGAAAAGGCTCTCCTCCAGGGACTTGCCAGATGACACTCCCTAATGCACCTGGAGCATGCCTCACCTGTTGAATCTTACAAGAGTGGTGGACACAACCAGGGAGAGATAGTCCTGCAAGTAATTATAAAGAATACGTACAATCTAAACTGCCCTCAGTACAGTAATCCCAAATATTCTTAAAGGAGATACAAACTATCCTAGCCATATAAGAAGTTTGGCAAACACCTCGCACGTATTTTTTTATTGCTGCTTTCTGAGTTTTCATCCCTTCAAAAAGCCATTAAATGAAGGCTGAAATCCAACAATGGTGGGGATATAATCCTATTAGAAGATTAGTTTTCAATCAGCTACTTAATTTGCACTATAGTCCTTCGCCTATCAGCATAAGTCAATCCCTTGTGGCACCAATAACCAATACTCTTCCTGCTTGCAAAACTTGATGACCATAGATTGGGCTAGATTAGAATATATAGAGCATTGAACTGAAGCATGAAGGGAATGTTTCAGAGTGTTGTGTGGGGCTCTCCGGAGAGAAATTAGCAAAGCTTCCAAGTATTCGTGTGCAGGCAATCATTTCTTTGTTAGAGACAACTAGGGTGGTCGTTCTTTCCATTTCATTTGAAACTGTAGGCTGGTGTTTCTCAACCTTGGCGACTTGAAGCTGTGTGGGACTTCAACTCCCAGAATTCCCCAGCATGCACTGGAAAACACACTACAAAAGGATCGAGAAGACCCCTAGAACAGGGGTCCCCAACCACCGGTCCGTAGACCAGTACCGGTGCACCAGAAACTGGGCCGCACAAACAAACAAAGCCCTGTCCGCGCGATACAGGCAGCACACAAAACTCCGGTCCGCGGAAAAACCTCTCTCCACGGAACCAGCCCCTGGTGCCCAAAATGTTGGGGACCTCTGCCCTAGAACAGGGATGGCGAACCTTTTAGAGACCGAGTGCCCAAAAACTGCCCTGCCCCCCGCCCCGCCTGCCCGCAGGGCCACTCACTGCCTCCACAGCCCGCTGCAGATCGCCCAGGCGGCCCAGAAGCACCATGGTGGCTACACCCTCCGCATTCCACGCATCATCTGTGTGCGACAGGGCGTGAGGGTGGAGTCTTATTCCCGCTGCCTGGCTGCCATGTGCTTGGCTGTGCTGCTCCACATCGTCTGCGCCCGGGGGCAACTCTCCTCCAGGGGGGATGCTGGGGGGTGAGGCGGGGCTGTGGCAACAGCATGCGTGCCCACAGAAAGGGCTCTGAGTGCCACTTCTGGCACGCGTGCCATAGGTTCGCCACCACTGCCCTAGAACATAAGCACGTCTCTTATGAACTCCCTTTTTACGACCCTGTAATCCCTTAATTCGAGGTAGAGTCGGGGCAACTGGATGGAGCTGAGCATTTACTGACTGGATGCCCTTCCTGACGCCAACATGGAGTTCACAGCAGAAAGGGTTTTTTTGCACCCTAGAAGAGAAACATCTACCCACTATCTAGGACAGTGGTTCTCAACCTGTGGGTCGGGACCCCATTTGGGGTCGATCGACCATTTCACGGGGGTCACCAAGCAAGCCTGTCCGCCATTTTTTTTTGTCCACCATTTTTTCCCCTTTTCCGGTGGGTGCCTTATCTCCCTTGGGCTGGGCCAGCTGGTGGTCAGCCTGCTCCGTCTCTGCCGCTTGCCAGCTACGCCTCAGCCAGCGTAGGGGGCGGAACCACGCATGCGTGGCGCTCCCGGGCAGGGAAAGTCCTCGACTTACGACCGGTTGGGTAGTCCTCGACTTACGACCGGTTTAGTCCTCGACTTACGACCGGTTTAGTCCTCGACTTACGACCGGTTGGGATCGCGGCATTAAAAAGGTTGAGAACCACTGATCTAGGATTGAACTCTCAACTTTCCAAGTGGGAGGCAAGAGTCTTCACCACTAGGTCACCCCGCTGCTCATAAGCCTGTTTCCCTGGTGGGAAAGTAAATAGCTAAATAGCTAGGCATTCCTTCACAGGAATTCCTTCACAGGATCTTCCAGCTTTCTTTTACACACCTGAGAAGACAGGCCACTACCAAAACAGCCCTAAAAATGAACAGCTATATCTATTTCCTTTGTCACCAAGAGGCTGATAGGTACCACATGAATAATGCATTCCTGGTCAGCTGAAAAGTTGAATTATTTGGCAGGCAAGGGGCTTTTAACAAGTAAGTCATTTATAGCACCTGAAAATGCTTTCCTTGAAACGATCCACCCCCAGTGTCTTTTTTGTCCCTGGGGGATCCACAGTGGGCAATGACTTAACTAGATGGGTGCTTATTCTCACTGGTTCCCCGCT
Organism: Protobothrops mucrosquamatus; assembly: GCF_001527695.2. NCBI lineage: Eukaryota > Metazoa > Chordata > Lepidosauria > Squamata > Viperidae > Protobothrops > Protobothrops mucrosquamatus. The sequence continues at coordinate 206,272 of NW_015387994.1, read as the reverse complement.
TCTGCCCTATTTTTGCAAGCCCTACAATTGCAAAAAGGTTATTTATTATTAAATTATAGATTTTAGGAGAATTTTATCCCACTTTTATTTCTTCATAAGTAACTCAAAGGAGCAAACATGTATATCTCCTATTTTCCACAACAGTCCTGTGAAGTGGGTTGGACTGAGAGGGACTGGTCCAAAGTCACCCAACCAGCTTCCTTGCTTAAGGCAGGACTAGAACTCAGTCTTCTGGTGATTGGTCCAAAGTCACCCTTTCTTGCCTAGGGAAAGATTAAACTCATTGTCTCCAGGTTTCTAGCCTGGTGCCTTAACCACTAGACCAGGGGTAGGCAACCTTGACTTTTTTATGACTCGTGGACTTCAACTCCCAGAATTCCTGAGCCAGCCATGCTGAGAGGAAAGGGAGAGGTTTCCAAGCTGAGCCATGCTGGCTCAGGAATTCTGGGAGTTGAAGTCCACGAGTCATAAAAGAGCCAAGGTTGCCTACTACTGATCTAGGCCAGGGGTAGGCAACCTTGGCTCTTTTATGACTGGTGGACTTCAACTCCCAGAATTCCTGAGCCAGAATGGCTCAGCATGGAAACTTCTCCATTTCTCCTCAGCATGGCTGGCTCAGGAATTCTGGGAGTTGAAGTCCACGAGTCATAAAAGAGCTGAGGCTGCCTACTCCCTGCACCAGACCAAGCTGGCTCTATTGTACTAGAATTGTACTTTACCCTCGTTTTTCAGAAGCGCCACTCCTGCAATCCTTGGAAAACAAAATGAAATGGGGAAACTGCATTCTACAGCTGCCACGATCTCCATCCTGCCACATTAGGGGAAGAGTCCTTTAAGTATTTATTTCCTGAGAGTCTGGAAGTTCTTAAGGCGCTACATAGCCTTCGAGAACCAATTTGATATAACAGTTAAAAGCCTGCAGAGATCGAGCTAAAGTCAGACTCCAGCCTCAGAAACTCACTGCTTTCAGGAGTTATTTTTGGTGGAAACCAAACTCTCTCTTGTCAAGACAGAAACAGCTACGGGGAGATTCCCAGCGACTTGCCTAGCAAGCCAGAACATACAGTCAAAGCTTTGTTCTTAAATCTTGCCTAAAGCCCGTTCCCCAGAAAAGAGGGGTTTTTTTTCATCAAAAACCTTTTTTTAAAAAGATGAGAATTGTTTTCAGCCTTAGATGATTTAATAATAATAATAATAAAGTTGGAAGGTACCTGGGAGGTCATCAAGTCCAACCCCCTGCTCAGGCAGGAAACCCTATACCATTTCAGACAAATGGCTGTCCAGTCTCTTCTTAAAAACTTCCAGTGTTGGAGCATTCACCGCTTCTGGAGGCAGGTTGTTCCACTGGTTAATTGTTCTCACTGTCAGGAAATTTCTCCTTAGTTCTAGGTTGCTTCTCTCCTTGATTAGTTTCCGCCCGTTGCTTCTTGTCCTGCCTTCAGGCGCTTCGGAGAATAGCTTGACTCCCTCTTCTTTGGGGCAGCCCCTGAGATATTGGGATACTGCTATCATGCCCCCTCTCATCCTTCTCTTCGTTAAACTAGACATATCCAATTCCAGCAGCCGTTCCTTATATGCTTTAGCCTCCAGTCCCCTAATCATCTTTGTTGCTCTTCTCTGTACTCTTTCTAGAGTCTCAACATCTTTTTTACATCGTGGGGACCAAAACTGGATTTATTTTCCTCCACTTGTTAACGTTAAATAAAAAGCAGTTTTACTAATAATGCTAAGATCTTTAAGGCAAGCTTAAGCCGCAGCACCCATTCTGGTCTTGCCAACTCAGAAATAACCCTCCTGACTTTAATGGGGCTTGCCGCCATGTTTTTTAAATTTATATGCTGCTCATCTCACACTGTAATGAGGCTCTGGGCGGCATATAAATGTAACAAATAAACACACGTTACATTGTACAGATGGCATGCAATGCTGTCCAACTGCCAACCCAGAACAAAGTTTCCCTCTCGATTACAATTACGCCAAACATAAAGCAAAAGGAAAACCCCCTTAGCTATCATTTTTCTTCAAATCTGAAGATTCGAATACAAACATCCAAATGTTGTTCGTGATATTTAAAACACATTAAGTTGCTTTGCAGAATTATCAACTCGTATGTGGGCCTGACGACTGCTGAGGTTAACGTCAAATGCAATTTAACAGGCTGCCGCAAGCAAGCTTGTATACTTGAATTGCCAAGTGTTCCTCAAACACGAATTCAGCTTTCGGTTTCAACCTTTACAATTACTAAAGAGCCTGACATGCTGCCTTGCCGGTTTAGGAAGCTATCAGGACATTGTGATGGAGGAGTCAGAAGTCAACAAGATGGCAGGGTTGAACTTCTATACCAGGGGTGTCAAACTCAATTTCATTGAGGGCCGCATCAGCATTGCGGTGTGCCCTCAGGGGGCTGGGTGGGTGTGGCCAGGGTGAGTGTGGCCTACTGGGTGGGCGTGGATGGAGTGGGTGTGGCCTACTGGGTGGGCATGGCCAGCTCTACATGGTTCACGTCAAGGGTGCCTGGGGGGCCTGGGCAGGAGTGGGACAGATCTGAGGGTCTCTGGCAGAAGGGGATGGGACCGGGGCAAGCGCCAAGGCATGGTCCATTTCTTCATTCCTCACAAAGGGGGACCCCTCCCCAGCATGCACCCAGGGGGCGGGGCCGACGCGGCAGGGGCTGGTTCCTCGCTGTTTCTAGACGGCCTTGTGGAGCTAAGACTGAATGCGTTTCAGCATAGATATGGCCACCACAACATTGTACATTGGCTCCCGGCCGGCCTGGGCCAGGGCCAAGGCAGCGGGGGCCGTTCCCTCACTGTTTCCAGGACGGCTTCGCGGGCCACATGAAACCACTTCGCGGGCCGCATCCGACCCCGGGGCCTTGTGTTTGACATGTCTGTTCTATACCCTTCTATGTGGGCAGATTTTCTGTACAGGCAGATTATGTCCTTTGGCACACATATCAATGCTTTGAATTCTTATAAAAACATCCTTTTTTTTTCAGGCCAGAAGGAAAGGGCCTTCTCCGTCAGTTCCAGTCTCTCTTTCTGCCTCTGGATAAAGCCATCCGAGCTCTGCTCAAGAAATATTTTAGGGTTTATAGGCTGTAAGTTGTCTTTTTCAATTAGGTTTTCATTCCGCTGTCTTCATAGAACATAGAATCATAGGGCTGAAAAGGGACCTCGGAGGCCTTTTTTTGCAGCAATCTATGAACAGCTTCCAAGATGCTTGGATAGGAGGATATTAATACATCAACTGTGTCAGTAATTTCATTAAAATGGTGACATCTTAAAGATGTACATTATCTATTCACCATATAAAAATAAGATCAGATAATTACATTTAGGGAGTAAAAGTAAAATGGACCTGCTCTTTAGGACACTAGAAAGTTAACTAGGAAAACAGTGCAATGGAAAGTCTTCCAGAATACACACATTAACCATTAATGAGAGCCATCCTTACCAACTGTATACTTTGAGCTCACATTTACTACTAACAAGCCTACAGAAAGCCTCACAGCTTGATGCAAGTCCACACCAAGGCTGCAAATGCTGAGCCATCACAGGGACACTTTTGCATGGTGAATTTATTTTTTTTATTTACAGCTAATCCTCAACTTACGATCACAATTGAGTCCCATATTTCTGTTGCCAAGCGAGACAGTCGTTAAGTGAGTTATGCCCCCTTTTACGACTTTTCTTGCCACAGCTAAGTGAATCGCTGCAGTTGTTAAGTTGGTAACACGGTTGTTAAGTCAATCTGGCCCTCCCCGTGGACTTGGCTTGTAAGGAGGTTGCAAAAGGTGATCTTGTCACCCCAGGATCAATGCAACCGTCATAAAAAGGAACCAGTTAACAAGTAATCTGAATTTTGGTCCTGTGAGCAGGGGGAGGCTGCAATAGTTGTTAAGTGTGAAGAATGGCCACAAGTCACTTTTTTCAGTGGCGTTGTAACTTTGAACAGTCACTAAACGAACTGTTGTAAGTCAAGGACCACCTGTTTTAAACAAATTTATGTAGCTGCTAAACTCACAGATAAGTGACTCTGGATGGCATACAACAGAGCTAAAACCTGTTACTTTTTTTCACAACAGAATAGCTTTGACCTGCAAACTGTGGTACCTGTTCCTGGTATCCTTCATGTGTTCTCCAACACATTTGGAGAGTACAACAAAGGGAAAGATTCACATGTGCCCTATTAGCTACATAACCATCATCCATGTTTCCAACCACTCCTTCATTTTCTCTGCTTGGTGCATCAAACCTTGAGCTTAAAAGTCTACTTTCATACAGAGAGTTCCCAAAGAACTCGGCTTTTACTTCTATCCATTACATTTTCAACTTGCTTTTCCTACATCAGTAGTGGCGAACCTATGGCACGGGTGCCAGAGGCGGCACTCAGAGCCCTCTCTGTGGGCACATGCACCGTCGCCCCAGTGCTAGGCCTTCAGCTGGGTTTTATAAAACCTTTTTGCTTTAGGCCTCCGCCGCCGTGTGGAAAAAAAAGGTTCAATCAATCAATCAATTTCAGCTTCTCGCGGGGGAAAAAAAGATCTTGCAAAGTTGGAATTGATTGAACTTTTTAGTCCCACCCAGTCTGCCATTACCACCGCAGCCACGCCCACCCAATGGGCCACGCCCACCCAATGGGCCACACCCACCCGGCACCTAACGATGCATAAGTGGGTTTTGGGTTGCAGTTTGGGCACTCGGTCTCTAAAAGGTTCGCCATCACTGTCCTACATCCCTTTTTTCCTTGAGTGTCAATATCTTAATTTATTTATGTATATTTCCTATTTCTAAACCGCCTATCTCCCTCAGAGAAGTAATACTTCACACAACACCCAAAAGTTATTTTTTCCCCACATTCCCCAGAGTTCATGTAGTGTTTGTCAACTGAGACTCACTTTAAATTGTGTGGACTTCAACTCCCAGAATTTTGGCTGGAGAATTCTGGGAGTTGAAGTCCACACATCTTAAAGCGAGTCTCAGTTGACAAACACTGATGCAGAGCTTCCACAGCTCTTCTGGGATATCCAGGCTACCCCGAGTAATCCCTGAGAACCTGCAGATTGTTCTAAATGGCAATTCGCACACTTTCCCATTAGCCATACTGGCAATAACTAAAGAAAGCAGAAGTTGCGAAGACCTGGAGGATACTGGTCCCTGATTCCATGATGTTAGAACTACTATTTCAGGAGAAGCCCATCACATTATCCCTGTATTTCAGAGGTCCCCAATCTTTTGGGCACCAAGGACCGGTTCCGTGGAGAGAGGTTTTTCCGCGGACCCGAGGGTGCGTGGTTTTGTGTGCTGCCTGCATCTCGTGGATGGGGCTTTGCTTGTTTGTGCGGACGGGTTGCTGGCATGCCGCGGCCTGGTACTGGTCCACGGACCAGGGGTTGGGGACCCCTGCTGTATTTCATATCTTATAGAAAGACATAGGGCACCTCCTCTTTGGAATGATTCCCCCCCCCACAAAGATACATGGTTGATTCCAACCTGCAGACTTTTAGAAAGGCAATTAAGACTTCACTCTTCCTCTCGGACTTGAGTTCAAATGAGTCAAGTTCCCAACTGGAGAGGCACCATATGCATTACTTTTGATCATCTTTTAATTGCTGCAGTTTGCTTTAGTAGGGTGCTATGTTCTTTTGTATTTTTCTTTCACGATTTGCATGACCCCAAAGTCACACTGATAAAGGTTCCAAATAAATGACCATTAAGTTTGTATAAGAAGTGTCAAGTTTTGTTTCAACTGAAGAGGTAATTGCTGGCTGGGAAGATTACTTGGGAACCCTGTGTTACTGGAAAGTACAAGATGTCAATGTGTTAATGCGTGCACACCAAAGTTACTTTGTGTGCAACAACAATTTCCCATAACATCAATAGGAGCTGAAGTCTCAGGTGTTTCAGCACTGAATTGTCCAGAACTGTTAATATCAGGGGTTCTCAACCTTGGTAACTTTAAGACTTGTGGACTTCAACTCCCAGAATTCTGGGAGTTGAAGTCCACAAGTCTTAAAGTTGCCAAGGTTGAGAACCCCTGGTTTATATACTCATTTGATTTGTCTCTCCTGCTGGGGAAAAGAAACACAGTCATATTTGAAAATCTGGGGTTTAATACTAAATAAATGCAATGATGTTTTCAATCAAATTAGCAGCTCCAAAAAGATTCACACTAAGTACTGAAATTATGGATGCAGTGTTTTATCTTATTTTAGAGGAATCCAGTCACAAGTAAAGAAACAAGTGTGATTATCCAGTGTGAGCAGCACTGCCTCTCATCAACATTTCCTATGCATACATTTTGCTTTATCATTCCATGTAGACTTCTTGGCAACATCTTTGGCACAAACCACACAGGAATTTTCCAGAAATGATTGAAGTATATTCTTTTCCAAAACAAATGTTTTCATAAGACCAGGGCAGCGGGGATTTCAAAGGTCCAGAAAGTCTGGGAGCTGCCTAGAATTATCTGTTATAGATAGCTACATAAATTGAATAAAATAGTGATGTATCTGGGTTTTAAATCCCTATAGCATCTACAAGACAGATAATATCAAAGCTAAGAAGTTTTGCAGGGTTTTTTTTTTCCTCTCCAAAAGAATGAGGGATATAATTTATTTAGAAAATGAGTAAGAGTGAATAGCAAAGAGGAAGGTTGTTTTTTTTAAATTCAACAAGAATGAAAAGAGTCTTTTGGGGTCATGCTTTTAAAAACCCCTGACATAGGACAGAATGCCAAGTGTATGTGGACATAAAACACACAAAGAGCATATTCTTATAAGGACACCCACAGTCTATTCTACACACAATGGAATTTATCCTGGGAATCAAATGGCTTTATTAAAACCCTTATCACCGCAATAAAAGCAAACATTCCAGAAAGTAAAGTATAACATGATTATATTCCAAAAGGAAGTGCATAAGTTCCCTCCAAGACCGGTTGATAAAGTCTATGCAGCCAGGAAACCTACACCCACAGTTCTTTTCATGGCACATGTGAGAAGCAGCATTTTAAGAAAGATAAAAAAGATGTTTAAACCCTCAAGTAGAGAACACTGTAAGTATAGAGTCAATTCTGCAAGCCACAGGCTTAAAACAATGCAACCTATATAAGAATGAGCCAATGGCCATGCCTATTTGGGAAAGGGTCTGTAACTTCAAGGTAAATCTGAGGGGTCTGTTTTGTTCAAAGACAAGGCGGCTTGCGGGCAAATCTACAAAACCTTCTCCACTGCTCTCCTATCCTTTGATGCATCTCCCAGCAAGCAGCTTTGAAGGAAGAGCTGTATCCCGCCTACGCAGCAGCAAGGATTAGATATTCAGGATTAGATATTCGCTTGAAGTTGCAACAACACGGATGGCAGTACAGGAGGTGCTTACACCCTGTCCTCACACACACAGTTAAACATGGTTTGGATCTTCCTGCAGACACATTCCTGAACAAAGTAGAACACGAGCACCCAGAAGCCAGAACAGTCAAACAAAAGTGATGTCCCAGCTCTTAAAGGTGGAAGGAAAGCATCAAAGTACAGTATGGAAGGGTAAACCTACATCTCTTTCATGAGTTAAGTCAACAATTGGCTCCTAAAAACAAACTGTCCTTGGCAACATACATTGGGAAATTTGCAGAAGCAGACAAGTTTTCCTCTATTGTACTATAGGTTGCTCCAGCGATTAGGGATCCTTGTTTAGAATAGCTTAAGGTTGTTGTTTTTTCCTACAGTACTTTGGAAAGTCTTGGAATTATTTCTGGAACATATGGAGAACATAACTGCATCTGTTCCCATCATTAGTTTTCTGGACTGCATTCATAAAGACAAGCAATATTAATGAGTCTTCAAAACCTCACTCAAAAGGAACTGTCAATCGTATCCATTACACCTTAAAAAAAACCTGAGCTAACTGCTATCAATTGCATTTCTACAGCCCAAATGCTGCAAGGGATTAAGCATCCCTTTCCCCCCCCCACCCACTTTTTAACAAATCTCTAAACGACCAGACCAGATGCCACAACATCTGAGCTCTTTAAACTCTCATTATAATACACCAACTTCTTAAGTTTGAGCTACTGCTGCCTGCCCACTTTCTGAACTCCAAAGATTACAAATAATTTTCAACCTGCTCCAATTTTCATATGTCCCAAGCTCACACCCATCCTATCTTCATTGCCAATCCAACTATTATCCCTCATCAAGATTCAAGTCTTAATGAACCAAGGGATGAAAAATCTGTTATATACTGAAAACATAAACAGAGATGCCCGACAACTAAAAATAAATATTGCTCGCTTGGATCATCCATGTTTATCTCAGATTCCTAATTACTGCTCTTAGCTAACCTGTTATACAAGCCTATCTACCTGTCTCCCATCCAGTGGCATCTCACACCTCTCCCTTCAGTTTTATGTTCCTAATTCTGCCAGTTCAGCTCAGTCCCCCATTCACAAATAGTTTAATTTGCTCCCTCCAGATCTCTGCATCAAGCTGGGTGCACAGATTACCCCGCCTGCACAAGTCAGCTGCAGAATTACCCTAGGCTCCTTTGCCAAGGAGAAATAAGGAAGTTACTCCCCAGTTACTCTTTTGTCTTACAGATTTCTGCTAAACTACTCACACCCATCTACCTTCATAATGATACCAACCTTTCTGAATTACTTCCCCAAGTTTCAGCCACCGCACCTGCTCTAGTTTTCACCCAGGATACCACACACACACACACCTGAATCGAACAACTTTCTTTTTCATCTTAGTTCCTTCCAAATTAAAGGACATTAAACCTTCCTCTTCCCGCTCACATACTTGCTTCGCCCAATTTTCTCTGGCCACTTTAAACCAGGGTTACCCTCTTCTTTTTCCATAGGGACCCTCCACTCCAAGTCACACAGGAGCCTGAAATTGGGAGAAGGAAACCAAAGAGCCTGCCTACCTTCACCTATCATCCGGCACACTTGTTGAAAACCAAGGCCTATTAAAGAGGAAGCCAGCATAGGCAGGATTAAATAGAGATATCAGGAAATCAGGCCAGATTCGTACAAGTATGTGCACGAACAGCCAGAGAGCCCAAGAGTGCCCAAACAGGCTTCCCTCCACAAACCCAGAAAGCCGTTTTAATTCTCCCATTTAAAAAAAAGCCAAACATTTAAACCCTCATACACTCAAACTCCCACATTATTGCTTCTTTTGCCTAGAGAGAGCCATAGCAGAGCCATTATCAAAAATGCCATAATATGGCAGACAGAAAATTACATTTACACATTTATATCCTCCTGTCCCACTCAGGAGGAGAAAAGGTAACCTTTATTGTCATTTTTTTTTAAACTGTGGGCACACTGGCACACATTAAAAATGAAATTCTGTTGCCTGCTCTCAAAGGTGTACACATACATAACACACATAGACATGCTATATACTATATATACACATAGGTGGTGTGTGTGTGTGTGTATATATATATATATACACACACACACACAAATACAAAAAGGAGTGGGAAAGGTGCCTGCAATTGAATAACTAAGCTTAATTTGGCTTAATTAGGGAAGAAAGAGACAAGTATCCAAGGTGGTCAATTCAAGCCCCCACCACCCCAATTCCCTATTTACAACGGCAACCGGTAATGCGTGACACCTATTTGCTCAATAAATGAATAAACCCGCTTCTCAGGCCGCCCTTTCAAGCCACCCGTCAGGTGACCACCCCAACTGTCAAAGCAGCGAGGGCCTCGAACGAGGCTTCACACGTTCTCACCCACACGTGTACTCGGCTTCAGCACGCCCCCCCCGCCCCCACCTACCCACCGTCGGCCTCAGCCCGGGCGGGGGCAGGCGAGAGAGGTCCCCCCCCTTCCCGGAGCCGCAGCCCGCCTCACCTGGAGATGCTCCTGGAAGCGGATGGGCAGGATCTGAGCCATGGCGGCCGACGCGTTGTTGGGGTTTTGGGGCTCCAGCCTGACGGCGGGGAAGGGGCGCTGGCCTTTCCACAAGAATGCAGGGGCGGCGAAGCGGAGCGCGGCGGAGGAGCCGGCGAGGGCAGCTCGTAATGGCGGGGCAGGCCGAGGCGCTGAGGAGAAGCAGCAGCAGCAGCAGCCCCAGCGAGCGATACGGAAACAGCTCGCGCGGCGGAAGGACACCGACGGGCCTCCTCAGGGAAGGGAGCGCTGCGACCGCGCCTCCGCCTTATCCGCGCTCTGCCTTGCGCCTCACCTGCCGCGGATTAGCCGAGCGGCGGAAGGATTCGCGCCGAGAAGGAGGAGGAGAGAGACGCAGCCCGCCTAAGGAATCAATGGACTCGGCGGAAGGATACGGGAAGCCGGAAGGAGCTTTTTTTTTTCGGCCGGCCCGCGTCTTCGTCGTGGTTCGTCGTACTAACAGAAGCCCCGCCCTCCGAAGCGCCGGGTCTCTCTCCCTCCCTCCTCCGTCCCTCCCCCCCCTTTTTTTTGCCACATCATGCGACATGGGCGGGGGGGACGTCAGTTCCGTTCCGAGAAGAGCCCCGCCCATCTGCGGATCACATGGTCGGAGGTTAGAATATTTAAAAAAAAAAAAAAAAAGATCCGCAAGGTGGACGTTCTAGGGCGGAGGAAGTAGCGCCTTGTTCCCTTCCCGCTCTAATATTAAAGGAGTGAAGTCCGCCCAGGTCACCCCTTCTAATAGAGCAGAGGATTAAAGGGGGTGCCGGGAATTGAAGGGGGCAGTTGGGGAGTTTGTGGGTTCGAATCCTTACCTGGTTGACCTTGGATCGGTGACCTTTAGCAAAAATGAAAGTGATGACTTCTGCATATATAACACAATACTGGGCCATTCCAACAACCATGTATTGAATCATGGCTTGGTTCAAAACAGTGTTTCTTTGACTTTTAAAGAAAATGCAATACAGGTAGTCCTCGATTTACGACCAAAACAGCCCCAAATTTTTGTTGCTTTATCAAGACCACCAATGAGTTCCACCCCATTTTATGCCACCCCTTTCTTGTCACAGTTGTTCAATGAAACTCTGAAGTTGTTAAATTAGTCACATGCTTGTTTAGTGAATCTGACAATCTTTGCTTGTCAGAAGGTGGCAAAAAGGGATCACATGACCCTGGGACACAGCAACTGTTGTAAATACAAGTCAGTTGCCAAGTGTCTGAATTTTGATCATGGGGATGCTGCAAAGGTCATAGGTATGAAAAAAGGTCATGTCATTTTTTTTAAAGTATCACTGTAACTTCAAATCATCACTAAACAAATTGTTGTAAGTTGAAAACTACCTATAAACCAGACATGTCAAACACAAGGCCCGGGCGCCAGATGCGGCCTGCGAAGTGGTTTCATGTGGCCCGCGAAGCCATCCTGGAAACAGTGAGGGAACGGCCCCCGCTGCCTTGGCCCTGGCCCAGGCCGGCCGGGAGCCAATGTACAATTTTGTGGTGGCCATCTATGCTGAAATGCATTCAGTCTTAGCTCCACAAGGCCGTCTAGAAACAGCAAGGAACCAGCCCCTGCCGTGTCGGCCCCAACCCCTGGGTGCATGCTGGGGAGGTGTCACCCTTTGTGAGGAATGGAGAAATGCACCATCGCCTGGAAGTGGCCAGCAAATGGCCCTCGCCTACTTCACATATCTGGCTTGATGGGCTCTGCCCTGGTCCCACCCCTTTCAGCCAGAGACCCTCAGATCTGTCCCACTCCTGCCCAGGCCCCCACAGGCACCCTTGACACGAATGATGTAGAGCTGGCCACACCCACCCAGTAGGCCACACCCACTCCATCCACACCCACCCAGTAGGCCGCACCCACCCTGGAGACACCCACCCGGCCCCCGAGGGCAAACGCAATGCTGATGCGGCCCTCAATGAAATTAAGTTTGATACCCCTGCTATAAATGCTAAAAAATCTTATGTGATTCTGTTTCAGGCTCCAGAAAAAGAAAGAGAAAGGAAATGCAAAGGAGAACGAATTTTTTTAAGCCTCCGATATTTGGAAATAAATTCTAAGTCCTGCCTTAAGCACAAAGCCAGCTGGAGGTCACCTTGGTCCAGCCACTGTCTCTCAGCCCTAGGAAAGAGACAATGGCAAAGTTCACAAAGAAGCTTTAGAAAAACCATGCCAAAAAAACTGCAGAGACCTGTCGAGGCAAGTATTGGACATGACTGAATGGAAGAATAAAAATGAAGATAGATTGCCTTTGAATATAGAGGCTCCTTTCTTTGTGCAGCAGTCGTCATCATCATACATCAACTTAGGAACAGAATAGAATAGAATAGAATAGAATAGAATAGAATAGAATAGAATAGAATAGAGCTGGAAGGGACCTTGGAGGTCTTCTAGTCCAACCCCCTGCTCAGGCAGAAAACCCTAGACCATTTCAGACAAATGTCCGTCCAATCTCTTCTTAAAAACTTCCAGTGTTGGAGCATTCACAACTTCTGGAGGCAGGTTCTTCCACGGGTTAATTGTTCTCACTGTCGGGAAATTCTTCCTTAGTTCCAGGTTGCTTCTCTCCTTTGTCAGTTTCCATCCGTTGCTTCTTGTCCTGCCTTTAGGCGCTTTGGAGAATAGCTTGACTCCCTCTTCTTTGGGGCAGCCCCTGAAATATTGGAACACTGCTATCATGTCCCCCCTCATCCTTCTCTTCATTAAACGAGACATACCCAATTGCAGCAACCGTTCCTTATATGTTTTAGCCTCCAGTCCCTGATCATCTTTGTTGCTTTGTTGTTGTTTTTATCTTCTGTCTTCCAAAAGGATGATCATGCAATATTAATAATAGTACGATCAATATATAAAGCACTTTAAACACTGCAAAACAGAAACGTCTAGGCCCGTGCTTTGTAGAAACCACAGTCTAAATTTAGATGTTGGGGCAGAAGAGAAACTAAAGTGACAATAGAACAAAATAATTATATAGGAAAATTCCCTTCTCACCCCTATAGCAATAGCACCTAGTTATATACAGGTAGTCCTTGGCTTACAACAATTCATTTAGTGATCGTTTCAAAGTTACAATGGCACTGAAAAAAATGACTTATGACCAGTTTTCACACTTACAACTGTTGCAGCATCCCCATGGTCACGGGATCAAAATTCAGACGCTTAGCAACTGGCTCATATTTATGACGGTTGCTGTGTCCCAGCGGTCATGTGATCCCCTTTTGTGACCTGACAAAGTCAGTGGGGAAGCCAGATTCATTTAGCAACAGTTTGACTAATTTAACAACTACAGCGATTCACTTAACAACTGCGGCAAGAATGGTCATAAAATGGGGGCAAAATTAACGTAGCAAATGTTTCATTTAGCAACATAAATTTTGGGCTCAATTGTCATAAGTCAAGGACTAATTCTACCACCCCCTAGTGCTTTACAGCACTCTCTGAACAGTTTATATTGTCTGCATGTTGCCCCCAACAATCTGGGTCCACATTTTACCAATCTTGGATGGATGGAAGGAGTCAACTGTGGGAAGAGTCCAGAGAAAGAAATATTTTGGGGAATATTAAAAAGGCAGAATATATTTTCCCAAAGGAATAATGAAGATCTTAAAAAAGGGATAGAAACCAGGCCAAGCCCCCCTCCCCTCAAGCAGAAAACTCAGCAGAGGCCAGCTTTTAGAAATGCAAATTGAATAATCCTTTTAGAACAGCGGTTCTCAACCTATGGGTCGTGACCCCATTTGGGGTCGATCAACCATTTCACGGGGTCGCCAAGCAAGGCTGTCCGCCATTTTTTTTCCCTTTTCCGGTGGGTGCCTTACCTCCCTTGGGCTGGGCCAGCTGGTGGTCGGCCTGCTCCGTCTCTGCCGCTTGCCAGCTACGCCTCGGCCGGCGCAGGGGGCGGAACCACGCATGTGCAGCGCTCCCGGGCAGGGAAAGTCCTCGACTTACGACCGGTTTAGTCCTCGACTTACGACCGGTTGGGGGTCGCTACATTAAAAAGGTTGAGAACCACTGTTTTAGAAAGATCTGAGCTTTCCAGCTAGAAACTGAAGAAATTAGGAAGACAAAGACACCTAAAATCTACATACCCAACCCAAACTCTTAAAAAACATGACCTTTGTGGACATAATAGGATTTACCCCCAATACCAAAAGGGCACACTCAGACTCAGGTCAAAGTACATGACACAGGAAACACAAAGCCTCAAACAGGAACAGGAAACAACCTCAAGAGCCCCAGAAGGTATAAAAACCCACCACCCCCAGCTACATGTGGTCAGTTTTTCCAGAGCCATCTTTCTGTCTGGCTCTCCTCTTCAATAAACTACAACCTTCTTTCTAAAACAGCCTCCATTTTGATTATTCCCGGCTTGGACTGGACCCTGATGAAGATTTTTTTTTTCAACACAACTTTGAGCCAGTCAGAATCAAACTCCTGGCTGTGAGCAAAGTTTGCCTGCAATACTGCATTCTAACTGCTGCACCACCCTTATGGGTGGTCTGTGACTTCCTCAATCTGGGGTCCTCTACCAAAAGCCTGGGAGTTTGCAATGGTCAGGTGACAAACAGTCATAAGTCACTTTTTTCAGTGCCATTGTAACTTCAAAGAGTCACTAAATGAATGGTTGTAAGTTGAGGACTACCTGTGCTTCGTTCATTCTCTTCCAACCCTCTATTTTTGTAACAACATCCATTTTTCACGGGGTATACACAATTAGATTATTGTGGTTGTTTCTCTGCCCCTTATACCTCTTCTTAAAGCCACTTTTTCTCAGCCCAACCCACCTCACAAGGTTATTGTTGTTGGGCAGAACAGGAGTATTAGATATGCTCCCCAATTTGATTTGATTGATCGATCTAAAAAGGGGGGGGAATAGAATAATAATAATTTCCTCCAGGGTGTTCATGGAGTGGGAGAGGTCAAAAACCTATGACTGTCATGACTGCACAATTGAAGGCCCTCCTTTGATTACATGTGTCGCAACACCAATAAAAAAGGGCAGGATTTCAGTTCCTAGAATTCTCCAGCCATCATATTTAAGTTGTGTCAGTTTCAACTCCCAGAATTCCCCAGCCAGCTTGGTTTACTTTGTGTGAACTTCAACTCCCAGAATTCCCCAGCCAGCAGGCTTTAAGTTGTGTCAATTTCAGCTGCCAGAATTCCCCAGCCAGCAGGCTTTAAGTGGTGTCAATTTCAGCTGCCAGAATTCCCCAGCCAGCAGGCTTTATGATGTGTGGACTTCAACTCCCAGAATTCCCTACTTTTTAAATTTCTTTTTTGGCACTCCCCTCCCCTCAACCACAGATACCCCTAACAAGATTTATTGTATTTTAAACCAGGGATCCCCAACCCCTGGTCTGTGGACCGGCACCGAGTTGTGGCATGCCAGGAACCGGTCCATGCAAAAAATGAAACCCCATCAGTGGGATGCAGGTAACACACGAAACCACGCCCTCTCTGGTTCGCAGAAAAATGTCTCCCCACAGAACCAGTCCCTGGTGTCCAAATGGTTGGGGGCCTCTGATTTAAACCTAAAAGGAACGTGGCACTTGGTCAAAAGTCAAGGACTGTGCCTTGTTAACAATATTTCTGGGCCCTAACTTCTTTGTAGGTTTTACACACAGGTTGTCCTCAACTTACAACTGTTTTGAGCCCAGAATTACAATTATAAGTCAGGGCTGTCATGAAGTGGGTCATCACGTGGCTGCGACTGATTTTACGAGCTTGTTTTGTGGAGGTAGTTAAGTGAATGCCCCCGTCATTAAATGAGCAACACAGCTGATAAGTAAATCCATTGTCTACAACGGATGTTTTTTTTTTTTGCTGGAAACTGGATATAAAAAGTTTCCGGCAAAAAAATATTGTAAATTGAGCAATACAAACCAGAACACTACAAACCAGTTACAAGACCAGGCCTGGGGGGGGGGGGGCGCGCTATGGGGGGGCATCAAAACTTTGAATGTAGATCCTAAGTAGCCTTAGAGAAGTAATCAAGGAGAGAAGCAACCTAGAACTAAGGAGAAATTTCCTGACAGAACAATTAACCAGTGGAACAACCTGCCTCCAGAAGTGGTGAATGCTCCAACACTGGAAGTTTTCAAGAAGAGACTGGACAGCCATTTGTCTGAAATGGTATAGGGTCTCCTGCCTGAGCAGGGGGTTGGAGTAGATGACCTCCAAGATCCCTTCCAACTTTATTATTATGATTGTTGTTGTTGTTGTTGTTATTATTATTATTATTATTATTATTATTATGTAACTTTGGACAGTCACTAAGCAACCAGCCGTAGTCCACCTATTCCACACTGGCTGAGTTCACACAATAGAAGCCAACTACAATCCCATTTGGTCGTGTATGTACAGGGTTAATACAGTAGTAAAATGGTAGCAATCAGATGGATTCCCTTTCAGTCTTTTGAAAGTTCTTATTTTTCTTATTTTTTTTTAAAATTCAACGTTGTCCTCTTTCTCCGTTCTTTTTCCCTTCCATTGTTGCACTGCCACTGTAAATTTTTATTTTAGGTCCCAGATATGTTTTATTTTGCATTTTTCCCCTCCCCCCCCGTGTAATCCGCTAAGAATTGTTTGAATTGTGACAGGCCTAGAGATGCATTTGATAAATAAATAAATATTCCCTCCGCAAAAAGAGCATTGCAGTCATCCGAGACTGATGTTCATTCTTGGCTGGCGTTCTCCAACAGACAGACAATATGCTCAGGCAGGCAGGCATGCAATTTGAGCCATCAGAGATTTATAAGCAAGAGTACAAAATTTATTTCCATATTTTACAAACTGGAGGCAGCTACTGCAGCCTATATTACACGCACACGATGCAACTCAGAAATGTGAAACAACAAACTAAACAAAAAAAAAGCTCCCATTTGAAAATGTAACTTGCCCAAATAATTCTGATGTCCTAACGCTAAATTCAAATTGCACCAGCCAGGAAAAATATATATATATCAATGACTGTGCAGATAAAAACAAGAAGCAAGATCTCCAACGAGTTAAATATATTCCTTTCAGGATTTCCCCCCCCCCTCAAATTTGGAGAAGAGAAAGAATCAGGATTTATTACGATGGTGCCCTGGTGTTCAGCCATCAAAAATTCTCATCGGTTTGCCATTTATTTCAGTGCAACTGCAAACTGGCTTTTTAACTAACCCTATCTTAGTTGCGTGTAATGAATTTTCAAGTTACTGCAATTCATGGGATAGACTGCAAGGGACCCCAGGGACAAGTGAAGGTAAACTAATTTGGATTTATACAGATAGTCCTCGACTTGCTTAGTGAGTAATAAATAATAATTATTATTATTATACCATTTGAAGTTATGACAAAACCCCCTGGGGGTATTTACAACCCAGATTCTAAGTTCTGACAGCCCTTGTCGACAACCCTGTTGTCATGTGGTCACAGTTCAGGCAGCCGGCAAAGAGTCGCATTTATGGCTATTTGCAACATTCTGAGGTGCGTTTTACGATGGTTTTGGGCAAAAATAGCTCATAGCAACTCATTGATTTGCATAACAACCTCCACCTGAGGTAGGCAACCTTGGCTCTTTTATGATTTGTGGACTTCAACTCCCAGAATTCCTGAGTCAGCATGGCTCAGCTTGGAAACCTCTCCATTTCTCCTCAGCATGGCTGGTTCAGGAATTCTGGGTATGGAAGTCCACAAGTCACAAAAGAGTCAAGGTTGCCTACCCCTGGGCTAGGCTTTCTACTAGCTTCAATCACCTCCCCACACTCTTCTCAGCACCTAAAATGGCCGCCTATGGAGACCTTCCTTGTTTCATCCCAAAGTATGATGACAGAAAGTGTTTCTCAACATTGGCCACTTTAAGATGGGTGGACTTCAACTCCCAGGATTCCTGAGTCAGCATGGCTGGTTCAGGAATTCTGGGTATGGAAGTCCACAAGTCATAAAAGAGCCAAAGTTGCCTACCCCTGACCACCACAAAAAAGGTCGTAAAATCGGGCCAATGACGCGTGACCTGATTTACAACTATCACAGTTATGACCGTGATGGGCAGGTTGCATTACAGTCGTTAACACAAGGACTACCTGTAGTTTAGACCTGACTTCAGAAATACTGGAGTTTGGGGCCAATGCAATCCAAACGGCCTGCCTCTTAGCAACCGGCCTAGAGTCTGAGATTAATCCCGATCCTTAAAATGGACCTTGCAAAGGGACGATGGTCTCGGGAAGAAAGCAGAAATTCTCACTAACTCCGGCGACTTAACAACTGCAACCCTCAATGCTGATTCATCTCTGCTGACTTGTTCTTGTACATCAGATTGTAATTATTCCACGGCAGGGATAAGGGGATTCTTCAAGCATTTCTGGGTCTGGGGTCTTCTACTTTTCTTCCCAGCTACCACCAGCAATGTACACTCTTGTCCAAAAATGGAAACGATCCCAATAGGAACCGGAGTTACGGGCTGGTGATAGTGAACAGCCTAGCTGGAGTCTTTAGAAGAAATGCCAGATCCTTGCACTCTCTGCTGCTTCCTCTCCAGGTACCGAGTGCGAGCCTCTCTGATCGATTGCTCGTCGTTCCGCTTCTCCATCTTCCTGGCGGCTTCACCTGGTGCTTTTTCTGAAGACAAAAAAACAGAGCTCTAAATCAGGGGTCCCCAACCACCGGGCCATAGACCAGTACCGGGCCGCAGCATGCCAGCAACCGGGCCGCACAAACAAGCAAAGTCCCATCTGCGGGATGCAGACAGCACACAAAATCCTGGTGCTCAAAAGGTTGGGGATCTCTGTTCTAAATGACAAAAAAGCAGAAGGGTCTCCCATCTACAAACCATCCACCGTCTCCTCCTGTCAAAGCTGCCATCGTACACTTGAACTTTGCATTCGCTAGTTGCCAGTCTGCCATGAATTATGGGGGGGGGGGGAGAGGGAGCTGGATGGGATGGGGGAGGAAAGCTACCAACTCATCGTACTTTCCAGAGACACTGTCTCAAGGTCAAAGCTCTGGGAATGGAATGCAACGGTTCATCAACCAGCCCGCCGTTGAAGAGACCGTTCCCAAACCAATTTATTCATTTGGACCAGGGATGTCAAACTCAATTTCAATGAGGGCCACATCAGCATTGTGGTTGCCCTCAGGGGGCCGGGTGGGTGTGGCCAGGGTGGGTGTGGCCTACTGGGTGGACGTGGATGGCATTGGTGTGGCCTACTGGGTGGGCGTGGCCAGCTCTACATCGTTCGCGTCAAGGGTGCCTGTGGGGGCCTGGGCAGGAGTGGGATGGATCTGAGGGTCTCTGGCAGAAGGAGGTGGGACCAGGACAGGTGCCAAGGCATGGTCCACTGGAGGAGCCTCACTGTTCCTCTCAGGCCATGCGGGGGGGAGGGGGGCTTATGGAGCTAAGACTGAATGCGTTTCAGCATAGATGGCCACCACAAAATTGTACATGGGCTCCCAGCTGGCCTGGGCCAGGGCTAAGGCAGCGGGGGCCATTCCCTCACTGTTTCCAGGATGGCTTCGCGGGCCACATGAAACCACTTCGCGGGCTGCATCCAGCCCCAGGGCCTTGTGTTTGACATGTCTGATTTGGACAGTAAGGGACCAGGGGAGAAGAGGAACCAGATGGGGAAAGTTAACTGGGAAACTTTGGTATGCGAACTTCAGTTCTGGCTTTGCTATATTGCAGCGGTCTTCAAACTTGGCCCTTTTATGACTTGTGGACTTCAACTCCCAGAATTCCTCAGCCAGCGTGCCTGGCTGAGAAATTCTGGGAGTTGAAGTCCACAAGTCATAAAAGGGCCAAGTTTGAAGACCCCTGCTATATTGTAATCCACTTGGCTTTTAGTAAAGTATACCTTTCAGTACAAATGGAATCGAGGGTGTTTCTTAGCTAAGGGAGCAAATTGGGGCAGGTCTGACACCTCCTGTCTCCAGCCACCTAACCTAGACATGGATGACCTTCTGAACGTCCCACCACGTTGAAGCTCACCGTTCTGTCTTTTGAGGTCTTCCTTCCTCCTCCAGTTAGCCATTTCCTCCTCTGTCACGTTCTCCCGGGCCACGCTGCTCAGTTCGTAAGCATCAATCTGGTGAAGCCGAGGAAGCAGATCCTGCACCCAGGCGTAGCGAATTGGACACACCGTCCTCAAGTAAACCTTGGAGGTCACCACAACGTCATGGAAGAGGATCCAGTCCAGCTGGTCTTCCTGATCAAAGAGCTAAAGGTGGTCCAGGGATTTAGGTTAGAACAGGGGTAGGCAACTTTGGCTCTTTAATGACTCGAGGACTTCAACTCCCAGAATTCCTGAGCCAGCCATGCTGAAGGGAAAGGGAGAGGTTTCCAAGCTAAGCCATGCTGGCTCAGGAATTCTGGGAGTTGAAGTCCACCAGTCTTAAAGTGGCCAATGTTAAGAAACACTCTGTCATCATACTTTGGGATGAAACAAGGAAGGTCTCCATAGGCGGCCATTTTAGGTGCTGAGAAGAGTGTGGGGAGGTGATCGAAGCTAGTAGAAAGCCTAGCCCAGGGGTAGGCAACTTTGGCTCTTTTATGACTCGTAGACTTCAACTCCCAGAATTCCTGAGCCAGCCATGCTGAGGGGAAAGGGAGAGGTTTCCAAGCTAAGCCATGCTGGCTCAGGAATTCTGGGAGTTGAAGTCCACAAGTCATAAAAGAGCCAAGGTTGCCTACCCATGGGTTAGAACATAGAACAATAAGGTTGGAAGAGACCTTGGAGGTCTTCTAGTCCAGCCCCTGCTCAAGCAGGAGACCGGCGTTGGATATACTTGCCTCCTTGTGTTATTTGTAAAAATGATAAAGCTGGGGTACATATAAATGAAATGAAATGAAACTATTGTTTCTGGATGGCAATAGGGTTTTTTCCCCTGACCTGTGCTACAGGTAGTCCTGTCTGATCACAATTGAGCCCAAAAGTTCTGTTGCTAAGTGAGACCTTTGTTAAGTGAGTTTTTCCCCATTTTATGACTTTCCGTGCCACAGTTGTTAAGTAAATCACTACCGTTGTTAAATTAGCAACACGGTTGTTTAGAGAATGTGGCTTCCCCATTGACTTTGCTTATAAGAAGGTTACAGAATGTGATCACGTGGATCCAGGGTATTGCAACCATCCTAACTATGAGTCAGTTGCCAAGTGTCTGAATTTTGATCACATGACTGTGGGGTCGTAAATGTGAAAAATGGTCATAAGTCACTTTTTTTCAGTGCCATAGTAACTTTGAATGGTTGTTAAATGAACTGTTGTAAGTCAAGGACAACCGGTATTTCATCATGATGGCCAACATCTGAAAGGGTTTCCTTCTGTGGACAACCCACCTGGAGGGGGCCAGCTTGGGGACCCCTGAACAGGAATAAGATAACCTCCAAAGCGCCCGAAGGCAGGACAAGAAGCAATGGATGGAAACTAATCAAGGAGAGAAGCAACCTGGAACTAAGGAGAAATTTCCTGACTGTTAGAACAATTAATCAGTGGAACAACCTGCTTCCAGAAGCTTTGAATGCTCCAACACTGGAAGTTTTTAAGAAGAGACTGGACAGCCATTTGTCTGTAATGATATAGGGTTTCCTGCCTGAGTAGGGGGTTGGACTAGAAGACCTCCAAGGTCCCTTCCAACTCTGTTATTCTATTCTATTCTATTCTATTCTATTCTATTCTATTCTATTCTTGTCATTTTTTTATTGTTGGCACACAGGCACACATTAAAAATGAAATTCTTTTGCCTGTTCTCAAAAGTGTACACATACATAACACATATAAACATGCTATATACATACATACATATGTATATTTATATGTAAGGTCGTAGGTCTATGCATATGTATATGGGTTGTTCGTTTCCTCTCCGGCGCTTGGTAATTAAGTAATTAACCTAATTACCAAGCCCGGAGATCAAACCTACAGCCCAGCTACCAACCCGAGCTACTAATATTCAAACACATCTCAACATATGTATGCATATAGCATGTTTATACATGGGTTATGTACGTGTACACTTCTGAGAGCAGGCAACAGAATTTCACTTTTAATGTGTGCCAGTGTGTCCACAGTAAAAAAAAAATGACAATAAAGATTATCTTATCTAACAGGAATGTTTCTATTAGAAGAATCAATTATTGCAGTGATGCCCAGTGCTTTACTCTGAGCCCCCACCCCAAAAACTGAGCAACTGAATGAAAGATCCAGGAAGGTCCCAAATGCAAAGGTTTGGTTCAAGAGGCTTTTCTCGCCAGCAGAATCTCCACCATCGAACAATAATTAACCAGAAGAGGCAACTTACAGCAGATGATGGATGAATATAGGCCACGCTACCGTGACCATCCATGGTGCGAAAAGACTTCCCTGCAGACCTGGAATTAAGAGCCCAAGGGGGGGAAAAAGGGGGGGGGAGAAGATGAAGTTGCTTTGCCCCAATGCCAGGATGTCCCCCAAATTCCCCAAGGACTCCAGTTGGGGGGAAATCACGAAAGCCCCTTGCAACTCTGCAGCAAAAATTACGATCCCAAAGGCTGCGTGCTTTGGGCATCGCTGTCTGCCCTATGCTGACTTCAGCCCCCCCACCCCCATCCCACCCCAAATGGAAGGCCTTACCTACGTGCCACGCTGGCAAAATAACCCGCGCACAGACACCTCCTTAGGATCTCGTTTCGGGAACCGTCAAAGTCTTCCTTTAGGAAGTCTGGCAGCTGGAGAACAAAAATCCCAGAAAGAAATATTCTTTTTATTGGGGTTAAATAAAACTGTTTTGTTCAGGCCTTTTGCTTTAATTTTTTTTTGAGGGGGGAGGTGTTGCAATTTTATAAAAATCAGGACGGTGATTATCATTATAATTTTATTATGTTCTTTACTATGTTTTTTTTTAAAGGTATTATCGGTCAAGGTAATGGTTTAACAGCTAACCAGCTTATGTAATGTAAGATGTAATGAAGGGAATGACTCAGCAGGGTCTGGGTCTCTTTGAGAGCCAGCAGGGTCTGGGTCTCTTTAAGAGCCTTTGTATAAAGGGATGGTTCCGGTGATGTGTTCTCTCTCTCTTCCGTTTCCTGCTGTAACTGTGGTGTGTTGGATCCTGCTGTATTAGCACGTGTATGTATATTGTTCCTGGTGTATGATATTGTAGATAGTGTAAGATAAACCATCATTTAATATAGACCATTGTTTACTGTGATTACTCCTGGGTTATCTCGCGCAATAAGGCTGTGCACGCGCTAACATTATCGGTAGTCCTTGACTGGATTGCTGTTCTCCAAAAGGTCTTAGAAAAACAGATAGATTGATAGATCTCGGACAGTGCTAGATGATCTCTGATTGACAGGAGATCAAAGCAAGCAAGAAATAATCCAAGCTCCATTGGCAAGTTTTGATTTACCTGTTTCAACCTGTTGACGATTTCACGAAGCTGTTGTTCCACACTGAATGCCAGCTTCACAGCTCTCCAGTGGACCCAATTTTCTTGACACCAAACAGAAGGAGACTCGCTGGAGGCAGGAAAAGAAGTAAAATTATATTGTTCCCCATCCAGTAGAAAACGTATAGGCTGCATTTTGCTGTATCCCTGAGCCAAGAAGGAGCAGACTGACTTAGACAGGGGGCAGAGGTGAAGGGCTAGTATAGGTGCCAGATCTCATGAAGTGGCCTATTCTCTTGTGGCATATTTTGAAGTCCTGGTTGGCAAATTCAGAAGGTTCAGAAAAAAATATGTATTTTAAAATATATTGTTATGCACTCAATAGCAAAATAAAACCCCGAAGCAAAGATTTACAATGAGCCTTATTGGTTTGCTTTATTGTCCAGAAGTTAAGAAATGAATATTCAAAATCTTGGATGCTGAATAGAAAAACTCCAGTATTCATTACTTAATGAATTCATTAAGGTGGAAATCTGTAACAGTTGTTTAAATTTCTTTTTCAAGACAAAAGGTATAATGGTTCTTTCCCCCCCGCAAAAAAAATCTGACCTTGAAATATCCCAAATATCCATTCATCCTTATTACAGTTTTGAGACATTCCCATTTTGTCCACAGCCTCAGGGATAATAATAATAATAATAATAATAATAATAATAATAATAATAATAATAATAATAACAACAACAACAACAACAACAACAACAACAATAGTAAAGTTGGAAGGGACCTTGGAGGTCATCTATTCCAACCCCTGCTCAGGCAGGAAACTCTATACCATTTCGGACAAATGGCTGTCCAGTCTCTTAAAAACTTCCAGTGTTGGAGCATTCACAACTTCTGGAGGCAGGCTGTTCCACTGGTTAATTGTTCTAACTGTCAGGAAGTTTCTCCTTAGTTCTAGGTTGCTTTTCTCCTTGATTAGTTTCCATCCATTGCTTT
Source organism: Protobothrops mucrosquamatus (assembly GCF_001527695.2). Taxonomy (NCBI): domain Eukaryota; kingdom Metazoa; phylum Chordata; class Lepidosauria; order Squamata; family Viperidae; genus Protobothrops; species Protobothrops mucrosquamatus. The sequence goes on along the minus strand of NW_015387994.1, from coordinate 182,020 downwards.
TTGTCCTGCCTTCAGGCGCTTTGGAGAACAGCTTGACTCCCTCTTCTTTGTGGCAGCCCCTTAGATATTGGAACACTGCTATCATGTCCCCCCTCGTCCTCCTCTTCATTAAACTAGACATACCCAATTCCAGCAACCGTTCCTTATATGCTTTAGCCTCCAGTCCCCTAATCATCTTTGTTGCTCTTCTCTGTACTCTTTCTAGAGTCTCAACATCTTTTTTACATCGTGGTGACCAAAACTGGATGCAGTATTCCAAGTGTGGCCTTACCAAGGCATTGTAAAGTGGTATTAACGCTTCACGTGATCTTGATTCTATCCCTCTGTTAATGCAGCCTAGCACTGTGTTGGCCTTTTTGGCAGCTGCAGCACACTGCCGGCTCATATTTAGGTGATTGTCCACTAGGACTCCGAGGTCCCTCTCACAGTTACTACTATTGAGCAAGGTACCCCCTATACTATACCTGTGCATTCCTGATCTCGTTCATATATTTGTATCTTCGTGAACGTTCATGCCACTTGAAAATATTAATGACTCCTTGCTTAAGAATGGTGTGCCATGACAACTTGAAGAAAGGGCTCAGTTACAACTTCCAGCTCATCCAGATTTCTGCTTAGGGTGGGGCGCTGGGGGGGGGGAACTTCCCACCATCATATATTCTCATGAAAAATCCTCTACTACCAGCTTTCCACCACTTAATACAGTGTTTTTACAAACTTGGCAACTTTCAGAGGTGTGGACTTCAACTCCCCAGAATTTCCCTACCAGTCATGCTGGCTGGGGAATTCTGGGAGTTGAAGTCCACCCGTCTGGCTGAAGAATACTGATGGAATTCAACATATCTCAAAACACGCTGGCTGGGGAATTGTGGGAGTGGAAATCCACCCATCTTAAAACAGGCTGGCTGAGGAATTCTGGGAGTGAAAATCCAGCCATCTTAAAGCAGGCTGGCTGGAGAATTCTGGGAGTGGAAATCCAGCTGTTTAGAGAATTCTGGGAGCTGAAGTCCACACACCTTACAGTTGCCAAGTTTGAAAAAACACTAATCTAATTTTCCTGATAAGCAGAAATATATTCCCCATCTCTACTTCTGCCCTTTTTGCTATCAACAGCTTTTCTTAAAATTCTAGAGTAGGGGTGTCCAACCTTGGCAACTTTGAGACCTGTGGACCTCAACTTCCAGAATTCCCCAACCAGCCATGCTGAAGTCCACTGGTCTTAAAATTGCCAAGGTTGGACACCTCTAACCTAGACTGAGTTCTAGCTATGTTGGATGGGAATTCTGGGAGTTGAAGTCCAGTGGTCTTAAAGTTGCCAAGGTTGGGCATCCCTCCTCCAGGTTAAATGCACCCAATTCTTGATTTTGCAAATGGGAGGCGATACGATTGGCATAAGGCTATCAAGGGGATGCTGGTCAAGAGGTTTTAATAACTACTGTATAGCCCAGTGGTGGCGAACCTATGGCACGCGTGCCAGAGGGGGCACTCAGAGCCCTTTTTGTGGGCACGCATGCTGTTGCCACAGCCCCGCCTCCCCCCCAGCATCCCCCCTGGAGGAGAGTTGCCCCCGGGCGCAGACGATGTGGAGCAGCACAGCCAAGCACATGGCAGCCAGGCAGCGGGGATAAGACTCCACCCTCACGTCCTGTCGCACACAGATGATGCATGGAATGCGGAGGGCGTAGCCACCATGGTGCTTCTGGGCCGCCTGGGCGATCTGCAGCGGGCTGTGGAGGCAGTGAGTGGCCCTGCGGGCAGGCGGGGCGGGGGGCGGGGCAGTTTTTGGGCACTCGGTTTCTAAAAGGTTCGCCATCCCTGGTATAGCCATACCAGGCTACCGGTAAGCAATTTACATACATAAACATTTTGGCAGACTTTCTCCAGGCTTGAAAAGCTAAACCAGATGAAACCTTCTGAAAGGGGGATGGGAGGACTTCAGCATGGCTGGCTAGGGAATTCTGGGAGAGTTGACGTCCATAGGTCTCAAAGTTGCCAAGATTGGACAACTCTGTTCTAGTCATTTACCGTATCTTGCTGCCAGACCAGCCTTGAGTGTCTTCCCAGGACTAAATATTCCCCAGGGCCAGTTTTGCGTTCAGCCAGTTCTCTGAAGACTATTCAAATACCTTGCTTTGCATTGCTCAAAGATGTTCAGGAGAGTCGTAAAGTCATTGTGTCCTCCCATTTGTAGAGATAGTTTTTGGTGCTGTAGGTCGGCTTCCTTCTGCTTCTGTGGATTCCCTAAGGAAGGTGGAAATTGAAATAATTCTTTCTTTCTTTCTTTCTTTCTTTCTTTCTTTCTTTCTTTCTTTCTTTCTTTCCTCCCCCCCCCCTCTCCTTTGAAAAGCAAACTCACCATCATTCAAGAAGCACTGGATTGGCTGCTACCTTTTTTTTTAATAAACTGTCTACACAGGTAATACCATTTAAAGAACTTAGCAACTTGAACAATGACAGATGTTATCCAGACCTCAAAATTAGACTTCCCAAAAGGCCAATTTTGATTTGATCACCAGTAAAAGTGCTCCAGGGAGTGTGGGAGTTGCCGTGCACTCTGAAACACTTTTCTAAACTGACCCTCAACATTTTCAAATTCCTAATCACAACCTATATATAGGTTTTCTATATTTAGAAAACAATTTACAGTCATTTTTCCCCAGGTTCTCTTTACAATTGATGCCAGTTTGTAGATGCAGCAACCCCAATTTTATACGATCATATTTAAGGTCGTTTTTTAGACAGGGGTCTCCTTCCTTCCTTCCTTCCTTCCTTCCTTCCTTCCTTCCTTCCTTCCTTCCTCTTTCTTTCTTTCTTTCTTTCTGTTTCTTTCTTTCTTTCTTTCTTTCTTCCTTCCTTCTTTCCTTCTTTCTTTCTTTCTTTCTTTCTTTCTTTCTTTCTCTTCTTTCTTCCCTTCCCTTCCCCCTTCCTTCCTTTCCTTCCTTTCATAGAAAGAATATCTATGGAGATTCTCAGTTATCCAAGTCATGGTTGTGTCAAAGGTGCTTTTTCAAGAGGCAAATGGACTTTCTGGGAGTTGAAGTCCCAAGTCATAAAAGAGCCAAGGTTGCCTACCCCTGGTATAGGGTCTCCTGCCTCAGCAGGGGGTTGGACTAGAAGACGGTGAAGTAAAGATCAAAGCTTTAGTCTGTTTTTCCATCCAGGGCAGGGGTAGGCAACCTTGGCTCTTTTATAACTCGTGGACTTCAACTCCCAGAATTCCTGAGCCAGCATGGGGGAACTATGGCCCCTTCATGACTCGTGGACTTCAACTCCCAGAATTCCTGAGCCAACATGGCTCAGCAAGGAAACCTCTACATTTCTCCTCAGCATGGCTGGCTCAGGAATTCTGGGAGTTGAAGTCCACGAGTCATAAAAGAGCCAAGGTTGCCTACCCCTGCTCTAATGGTTAAGGGACCAGACTAGAAACCGGGAGATTGTGAGTTCTAGTCCCGTCTTAGCCATGAAAGCCTGCTGGGTGACTTTGGGCCAATCACCAGGAGACAGTGAGTTCTAGTCCCGCCTTAAGCATGAAAGCTGGCTACGTGACTTTGGGACAGTCCCTCTCTCAGCCCAATCCACCTCACAGGGTTGTTGTGGGGAAAACAGGAAGAAAAGGGAATATTGTGTGTGATTGCTGCTTGGGTTACTTATAAAAATAATAAAAATGGGAAATAAATAAATAAATTTACATTTTTTAAAAAACATAAAATTCCTTTTTTGGATAGCAGAGAATCCCTAGGGTGGATCGGGCTGAATGCTTTTGGTTTTATTTTTATTGTTTTTCTGAAGAAGGTTTAAGAGGCAAAACAAAGGTACTAAACTTTGCACAAGCTTAACAAACCTATTTAAAAACCGTCCTCAAATGTCTTCGCACTTTCCAGAGGAGCAGTGACTCTCCTAACTCCAACATAATATAAAGACCACTTTTTAAAAAGAAGGTTCTTTTGCTTTATCAAGCACCGTCAAGGTTAGAGGGGAAAAAAATAAAGGACATTCACAGCACAAAACTTTCCAAGCCACTAATCTGTCCAGTAGTGACTTTTTGCTGCCAAAAACAACTATTCCGGAAAACTTTGCTGTTTGGCATTTTCTACTTCATATCATTTTGAAGGACAATAGAAAAGGCCATTTATTGTTCAACAGCAGGGGTCTCCAAACTTGGCCCTTTTATAACTTGTGGCCTTCAACTCCCAGAATTCCTCAGCCAGGCACGTGTGCCTGGCTGAGGAATTCTGGGAGTTAAAGTCCACAAGTCATAAAAGGGCCAAGTTTGAAGACCCCTGCTCAACAGGAACAGAAACACTCTGTGCAGAATAAAAGAAGGCTGTGGTCCCCATTGGTGTCCCCAATTAACCCCCCTAAACCAAGAGCAGCGATGCCAGTCTTAAGAACGGCTTCATTCTAGATCTCTGCTTTCCAGGAAGCTTCATTCTAGACCAGACATGTCAAACAGAAGGCCCGGGGGCTAGATGCGGCCCTTGAAGTGGTTTCATGTGGCCCGCAAAGCCATCCTGGAAACAGTGAGGGAACGGCCCCCGCTGCCTTGGCCCTGGCCCAGGCTGGCCGGGAGCCAATGTACAATTCTGTGGTGGCCATCTATGCTGAAATGGATTCAGTCTTAACTCCACAAGGCCATCTAGAAACAGCGAGGAACCAGCCCCTGCCGTGTCGGCCCCAACCCCTGGGTGCATGCTGGGGAGGTGTCACCCTTTGTGAGGAATGAAGAAATGCACCATCCCTGAAAGTGGCCAGCAAATGGCCCTCGCCTACTTCACATATCCGGCTTGATGGGCTCCGGGGGAGGGGTTTTGGCAGGCAGCGGGGCATTCTCACACGCCCACCCAACAGGCCACACCCACTCCATCCATGCCCACCCAGTAGGCCGCACCCACCCTGGCCACACCCACCCGGCCCCCCAAGGGCAACCGCAATGCTGATACGACCCTCAATGAAATTGAGTTTGACACCCCTGTTCTGGACCTCTGCTTTCCCGGAAGCTTCATTCTACATCTCTGCTTTCCCGGAAGCTTCATTCTACATCTCTGCTTTCCAGGAAGCCAGGTACTAGATCTCTGCTTCCCTAGAAGTCTGGTTTCATGACTATCTCTTCCCACAGAACATATGCGAGTGTGACTAATCAGGTTCCAACCATACCACACCATAGTAAAATGTGGGTCTTGACAGGGTAATGACCAGCCACTGCCACCATCCCCCAATCCCACCTGTTCTCACCTGGATGAATGAAGACCTTCTCCACAGACAGCATGGCTGCAATGGGGAGCAGCAAGTCATCACAGCCCAGAGAGGCAGCCTTGAGGACGGCACAGGACAAGTTAGGAGGCAGAGGCAGCCAAACCATG